>NW_021703773.1:15670457-15875894 GCF_005190385.1 Monodon monoceros
AAAAAAAAAAAAAAAAAAAAAAAAAAGAATATATATTCCTTCTTTTCTTTTACTCATGAGAAGAAAATGTTATTTGAGGATTTAAAGATCAATCCAGAAATCCCTCCCTTGTCCATTGTAGAATAAGAAAAAACACTGAATCCCATTTTTGTTTCCCTGCAAGTTTATCAATTTTTGATTATGCTTTCACAGTTTTGAGTAGCTGAGTTTCAAGCCAAAGCCTTTACAATCTATTTCAACACAGCAAAACTATCATCATGCCTTCTGAAACTAATGGCTTCCATAAGACGTTGATAATAGATCATCCTGAATTAGAAATCCTTTATGTAGCCTCTCTCAAAGCAAGAAAGTGATCTGCAATGGAATATGCGCTTCTTTACTCCATTCACTGTGCTGCACACTATCAATTCAACAAGTTTCCCGAGTACCTACTCTGTGCCAGGCCCTGTTTTCAGTGCAGGGAACAAAAAGATGAAAGGTGACTTCAGAGAGCACACACTTTTGTTAAGGCAAAAGACATGAAAAAGAATTACACCCACACAAAATCCTGCATGTGGATGTTTATAGCTGCTTTATTCAGAATCACCAAAACCTGGAAGCAACCAAGATGCCCTTCAGCAGATAAATGGATAAACTGTGGAACATCCAGACAATGGAATATTACTGGGCACTAAAAAGAAATTAGCTATACAAAGCCATAAAAAGACATAAAGGAACCTTAAATAGTTATTATTAAGTGAAAGAAACCAATGTTAAAAGTCTACATAGTATATAATTTCAACAATATGACCTTCCGGAAAAGGCAAAACTATGGAGATAGCAAAAAGATCAGTGACTGCTAGGGATTAGGGGAAGAAAGGGATGAATAGGCGGAGCATAAAGGATTCTCAGGGCAGTGAAACTACCCTGTATGATACTATAATGGTGGATACATGTCGTTAACATTTGTCCGAACCCACAGAATGCACAACACCAAGAGTGTACCTTAAGCTATGGTCTCTGGGTGGTAGTGATGTGGAGGGGAGGCTGGTACTGGAGGAGGCTAGGGGCCAGGGCATATGGGAAATCTCTGTACATTCTGCTCAGTTTTGCTGTGAACCTAAAATTCTCTAAATATAAAATCTATTAAAATAATAATTACAGGACTTAGCCATTTAAAAACATGAAATAATGCCGTTTGCAGCAACACGGATGGACCTAGAGATTGTCATACTGAGTGAAATAAGTCAGACAGAGAAAGAGAAATATCATATGATATCGCTTACATGCAGAATCTAAAAAGAAATGATACAAAAGAATTTATTTACAAAACCGAAGCAGATTCACAGACTTAAGAGAAGGAACTCATGGTTATGGGGGTGGGGGGGGAGGGATAGTTAGGGAGTTTGGGATTTACACGTACACACTGCTGTTTTTAAAATGGATAATCAACAAGGACCTACTGAATAGCACAGGGAAACTCTGCTCAATATTATGTAACAACCTAAATGGGAAAAGAATTTGAAAAAGAATAGATACATGTATATGTATAACTGAATCACTTTGCTGTACACCTGAAACTACCACAACATTGTTAATCTACTATAGTCCAATATAAAATAAAAAGTTAAAAAAATGATAATAATTACAGTAGAGAGTAGTGCATGCAATAATAGCAATGGGTACAGACTTGGAAGCAGCACAGAAATTGGCAAGAATCCCCATGGAAGGAGCAGACAAGAAACTGCATAAAATGATATCTAAGATGGGTTGTGAAGAATGAATACAAGTTTTCTTAATGCCAAAGATCTTATTCTTCCTATAACTAAGATTTAATTTCCTTCTGTGACAATGTTCCCATACTAGAATGGCAACAAGGAAAAGGTTTAATTAAATAGTTATAATATCCTTTGAATAGTAAAATAAAGATTTTTAACAATGATGTGATAATGTTAGCCTCATGGTAAAGATTTCATATTTTCATGGTAATGTCTGATGAAGTTTTAGGATACATTTGTGTCTAAAGTAGTATATGTTAGCTGTCCAAAGCACTTGGAGGAGCTGGAAGAAATAATGAGAAGGGATGTAAAGTCTGAAGAAAAAATGTGAAGGATCTGTATACTCTGACTTAGGCAAAGTCACCAGAACTTCATTAAATGAATTTGTATTGCCCACAAGGGATGATTCTAGGATCCTAGAATATAGAGATGAAAGCAATTTTCTTTCCTCAGAGAGTCCACAATATGGCTAAAGAGAAAGCTTACCAAGTGATGATTACATGATTAAAGACAATGGCAGAGGTGAGCCACAAAATTACATGGAGGGACGCTAACAAAGAAAAGGCTACCTAAATAAAGAGCTAATCACTTAAAAGAAACTGTGACTTGCAGTTTAAGTGAAGGAAACAACCTATGGACGCTGCAATGCAGATCACACCCATTGCAGTTTTGGAGAACCTAATATATGGAGACAAATTTCCTGGGGGGAGTCCTTCAGGAATGAAATTCATATTTCATTTTAGATCATTATGCCACATTTCATTAGTGTGTGTGTGGCTTATCTCATTTAAAAAGAACTATTAGAAAGGTCCATCATAAAGCCAATCTGCACTGAAGTAGCTTTATTCTAACTGGGATGCTGTGGCATTTCTTTTTAGTACATGAAGTTATTCATTAAAAAAGAAAGTCTTCTTATCACCCAGTATGGCAAAAAATAAGTTCGCTACTACATGCCAAACCCAACTACTTCTTAGATATTTGGTTGAGGCATTTGTGGCAAGGATCCTAAGGTATTGTCTGGTCCTGGAGGTAAAGAGGGCCATGTTTGATTAGTGGTGTCTGCCACTCATCAGGGAGGAAGGAGAGTTAAATCTCCACCTAATCCCTTAAGAATCCCTAATCCCTTATTTATTTTGCATTAGGCTAAGATCCATGGAAACAAAATCCATAATATCAATGATGGCTAACATTTATTAAGCACTTACAAAGTGCTTTCCACCACAGAACAACTTTTCATGCATTAATTCATTTAACCTCACAACAGCCTTGTGAGGTAGAAACTAAGGCCCAAGAAAGTCAAGGAAGGTATACAAGATTGGAAGCTAGTAAGGCTTCCAACCCTGGCAGTGAACTCTAGGGGAAATGGTCTTGCCGTAGAGCCTCCCTGTCAACCAGCCACACTAAATTACTGACAGCACAGTGGCAGCTATATCAGTCATGCCCCCAAAGTAGTAATACACATTCAAATACCATTCACATAAACAGTCTACAGGAATCATGCAGCATAGCAACTTCTAGCATCTCTACTTTGGAATTCACCAGAGCAGTTTTCAATTCTGCAGTCCTCTAACTGGGTTTCATTTTCGTGTAACACACACCAAATGTGTGAGAGGGAAGAGTATGGTTTGGGAGTTTCACAGACTCAAATCCCAATGTCTGTGATTTTGCACAGATAACTTATCTGAGCTTCAGGGTCCTCATATCTAAAATGGGAATATATAAAGTATCATATATTTGCCTAAGCAAGGTAAAATGAGGTGACATACTGTATCATAAGTGCCTGACGTTAAGGTTTTTAATTGCAGTATAAGTTCCTGACTTCGAGCTTTTGATTGCTGAAGCATCCATTTTAGACATCCGTCTCTTCCCATATAGGTTATTACAGAAACTAACATAACATTGTAACTATACTCCAATAAAATTTAAAAAATCATTATTAAAAGTTGGTAACCAGTTTAGAATAAATAAAAAATAAAACGTTTTACTCTAAAGCTAAAAAAAAACAACAACAAAAAACCACATCCATTTCACTGCTAGGCTCGCTACTATCAAAACAAGGAGATAAGGAACCAGGCTAAACCCACACATAAATTTCCCCTTTCAGAAAGCACTGGGTAACCTAGAAACTTGACCTGTTGTATGACCTCACCCTTCCTTTCCCATGTCCCAATTCCCCCTTTTATGCTTTAAATTCACCAAATAAAGAGTGAACCTTTGGGGACTTCCCTGGTGGCGCAGTGGTTAAGAACCTGCCTGCCAATGCAGGGGACACCGTTTCGATCCCTGGTCTGGGAAGATCTCACATGCCGCGGAGCAACTAAGCCCGTGCGCCACAACTACTGAGCCCACGCACCTAGAGCCTGTGTTCTGCAACAAGAGAAGCCACCACAATGAGAAGCCTATGCACCTCAACAAATGGTAGCCCCTGCTCTCTGCAACTAGAGAAAACCCGCGTGCAGCAATGAAGACCAAAACGCAGCCAAAAAATAAAAATAAAGTCAATAAATTTATATAAAAATAATAAAAATAAAGAGTGAAACTTTGAAACCCTAGGCACCCCACCCCCAACCCTAATAAAGGCAGAGCCCCAGGTCCATACTTCCTTAATATCTCTCTCTCTCTTTTTCTCTCTCTCCCTCTCTTTGCGGTCCTCAAGCATACGGCATGCCCTCCAGAACCTGTGAGTGATAAATCTTATTCTTCAGAGTTCCCTAATCGTTTGCCGAGGTGCATCCGGCAATCATATTAAGAGCCACAGGGGCCAGTCCAGCCACAACATTGTCCCTGGTTGTGCTGGGAGGGATGTCTGTGGGGCTCACTAAGAGTAAATAGCCGTAGGCAATTCCTAGCCCAGAGCATCACTACCAGTAGGCTGGGACCAACACGACACACACCGGAATACCTAGCTCAATGCCTGACATACAGCTTATCTTCCAAAAGGTTATTTTCTATTGCTTGCTTATACATCATTGTACACGAATAAATAAGTTAGGATACTATCTTAAATGCAAATTTTCTGTTTTTAATTATTTGAATATAAAAGAGAGGATTTCATCTGTGATTATTACTTTCCCATGAATTAGGTAGAGTTTCCATTTTCCATGTATTCCTTTGACATTATATTTTGCAGGAAATGGGTAGTTTGGATGAATGGAGATTTTAAAAAAAAGATATTGAATAAATGTATTTTCAGAAGAGGGCCACGTGAATTCTATAGTTCTATAATGGCTTTTTAAAAATAGCTTATTATAATATTTTCAGGAAAATCTTATAACTCTCATTCTCTAGATCTGGTACTTTTCACACTGACAGCAGTGTGTTTAAGAAAATTTTACTGTATGTGTTGGGGGGTGGTAATTATGCTCTATTACAGAATGCTATTGATACATAGTTAATGGACCACATAAGTTCAAACCTGTATTTTGTTACCTAATAAAAAAACACAATCCATATTAATAATTGTGGGTCTGGGCTTCCCTAGTGGCGCAGTGGTTGAGGGTCCGCCTGCCGATGCAGGCGACACGGGTTTGTGCCCCGGTCCGGGAGAATCCCACATGCCATGGAGCGGCTGGGCCCGTGAGCCATGGCCACTGAGCCTGCGCGTCCGGAGCCTGTGCTCCGCAACTGGAGAGGCCGCGGCAGTGAGAGGCCCGCGTACTGCAAAAAAAATTGTGGGTCATAGACTATAAGCCATTTATTTATATAGTCAGATACAGAGAATCTTCGGCTATTATTTCTTTAATTACATTTTGTTTCTTACCAGCTAATAAAGGTTTCATAGAACATTAGAAAAAAGACTATTTTTCCATGTTATGTTTTTGTTTAATGAAATTATGGCTCATTCCTGTGAGTAAAATCGCTAAGAGCAAAAGATATTTTTTCTTAAAAACTCTTATACTGAATATGGGTTTGCACTCTGGATAAATCTTTGATTTATTAATACTGAGATTTAGGCAATTCTCTAAGATGTGTTCATTCAAAATCATTTCTATAAAAATACATTGATTAACTGATATAATCCTCCAGTGTAATTTCATTTTAGCAGGCTTCTTGATTACAGAAACTATGCTAAGGTATTAGATTTATGGTTATGATATGACTCTCTTATCATCATTATAATCATGAGCTATGTTCATTAACATTAGTTTCTTCATCTGTGGCAAGTGATTAAGAGTGTAAGAAGGCTTAGGAATCAGAAAGTTTGTGTCTAAGGTGGCTTACCAGCTGTGTGATTTGCCAGTACCTTACTTTGATCAGAGCAGGGTTTTTATGCTATTTAGTATCCAATATTTCAGCAAAGAAAAAAAATACCCATTATATATTGTTCAAAGTATGAGTTTTAATGGCTCCATTGATTTTTTTTAATTAAAAAAAATGTTTATACAATCTTTAAACATTACTTTCCCTTTACAGTTATTAACAAAATGTTGGCTCTATTCCCCGAGTTGTACAATACATCCTTGAGCCTACCTTACACCCGATAGTTTGTACTTCCCACTGCCCCACTTCTATAATGCCCCTACCCCCATGGGTAACCTCTAGTTTGTTCTCTATATCTGTGAGTCTGTGAGTCTGCTTCTTTCTTGTTATATTCAGTAGTTGGTTGTATTTTTTGATTCCACATATAAGTGATATCGTACAGTATTTGTCTTTCTCTGTCTGACATATTTCATTTAGCATAATGTCCTCCATGTCCATCTATGTAGCTGCAAATGGCAAAATTTCATTCCTTTTTATGGCTGAGTAGTATTCCATTATATATATATATATATATATATATATATATATATATATACCACATCTTCTTTATCCATTCGTGTGTTGACAGGCACTCAGGTGGCTTCCATATCTTGGCAATTGTAAACAATGCTACTATGAACATTGGGGTTCATGTATCTTTTCAAATTAGTTTTCTGGTTTTGTTTGTTTGTTTGTTTGATATATACCCAGGACGAAAATTGCTGGGTCATATGGTAGTTCTATTTTGAGAAGCCTCCATGTTATTTTCCACAGTGGCTGCACCAATTTACATTCCTACCAACAGTGTACAAGGGTTTCCTTTTCTCCACACCCTCTCCAACATTTATTATTTTTGTTCTTTTTGATGATGGCCATTCTGACAGGTGTGAGGTGATATCTCATTGTGGTTTTGATTTACTTTTCCCTGATGATCAACGATTTTGAGCATCTTTTCATGTGCTTGTTGGTTATCTGCTTTTCCTTTCTGGAAAAATGTCTATTCAGTTCTTTGCCATTTTTTTAATTGATTTAAATGATTTTTATCATTTGTACATACTATACATTTTTTATAAAAGGCCAAATGAAGGCATTTATTTCCACTTTCCTATATTAATCAACAGTCTATATATTCTTTGTAAAAATCTTCAAGCATTTCCTCAGAATACACTATTCAAACTGAAATCTTCAGTCAACGTGTGCAAGTTTTTTGAGAATTTTTATGCTTCTTAGCACATTGTCTCCAAAAAAGTGTAGCAACGCAACACACACTCTCACCAGCAGTACAGTAGAACCTATTTCCCTAAAGTCTATTTCAGTTGTATATGAGTTATTATACAAGACAATGAAGTAGCAAGTTTTTTATTTAAGTAGCTTTGTGGATAGATCCCAATTGTATTCGACATATATTTAAATACTGACGGTTCTAAGAAAACATCAGTTTCAGTTCTTTTAACCACATTCCTCCTCATTTCCTTTTCTCCATGCTAATGGTACAGTAGGGGTATATCATACATGCTAATGAATTGACCTGAAGTCTCCTATCTTTTTAAGTGATTTTGTTTCCAAGTGAAAGTGTATGATTATATTTAGTTGATCATAATGCTTTACTTTAAATAAACTGCTTCTTCATGGTAATTGTTTTTTGGTTTTTGTTTTTTTTTAAGGAAAGAGGTATCTGTCTAGTCTCAGAAAAGATCACCGAACTAGGGTAAGCTGCTATCTATTTCAAGCATATAAAAAGATAATTTTTTGTTTTTAAGTTTTCATGCTTACCAAAGTCAGGATAAACTGATAAAATTGCAAACTGGTAAATTTTGTTAAAAATTTGATTGCAAACTATGTAATTTCAATTCAAGTACATTCTCGGAAAAAATGTTTATGAAAGACATTTGTGCTTAATTTCTCTTCAGAATCGAAATAAATGAAATGATTAAAAATTATTAACAAGTGGAAATATACTTTCTAAATATGAAATATATAAAATGTAGCCTCTATTATTCATAGTAATGAGGTAGCTTACATTATAGGAACCTTAGAAATTAATTTTTTTCTAAAGAATTTGGTTAAATCAGTTCATATTGGGCTTCCCTGGTGGCGCAGTGGTTGAGAGTCCGCCTGCCGATGCAGGGGACACTGGTTCGTGCCCCGGTCCAGGAAGATCCCACATGCCGTGGAGCTGCTGGGCCCGTGAGCAATGGCCGCTGAGCCTGCGCGTCAGGAGCCTGTGCTCCGCAACGGGAGAGGCCACAGCAGTGAGAGGCCCGCGAACCACAAAAAAAAAAAAAAAAAAAAAAAATCAGTTCATATTAAATAGATATTTCACCATGATCTAACACCATGAGAAAAATTCACAGAACTGGTTTCAACTTTTTAGATAAGATCATTATATTTATGAATATTTGGGTATCAGTTTTAAAAAGTAATTTTTTAAAAAGTAATTTTAAAATTATGGTTATAATTATATTGGTTATATATTTCCAATATAACTTAGAAAATTATACAATTCTTGTTATTGTATTATAATTTAAGTCACAAGATAAAATGTGTTTTAAAGTATATATATTGGGAATAATTATTAGTTGTCTTATCAACACATAAGAAGGACTACTATATCATCAAATAAAGCTGAATATACATCATATAATAATAATTATACGATTTATATAATTTTCTTTATTTGGCTATGTATACATAGTTAAAGCACATAGGCAATGGGTTAACCAAACAATCATAAAAAGCATTTCCTAGTCAAATTTGGAATAAGTATTTGCATAGAAATTCATATTTTGACTTTATTGCATTTAATAATTTTCCTTTATCAAAAATAAGAAACAATTTTATAATGAAATCCAAGCACGCACACAAATGTACAAATAACTTTTCATGTGGGGAAAGACTGTTGAATCCTTATGTGGGGAACAAACGGATGTCCGCAATTATACACCAGTGAAATATATAAGCTAGAATGCTCCAATATAAAATTAAAAATTTTTTTAAATTATAAACAACAAAAATAACTGAATCACTTTGCTGTACACCTGAAACTAACACAACATTGTTAATCAACTATGCTCTAATATAAAATAGAAGTTTTTTTAAATTTATAAACAACAAAAGATATATAAGCCAGACATTTGAAATCCAAGAATATAGAACATGTTAACTTACTATCCAAAAGAGACCAAAGGATTAATCAGTTTATAATATATTCTTTCACTATTTAGATCTGGTCCCAGTGCCTTCTATTTCGTTCCCATTCATGCAACTAATTCTGAAATACAATGTAATGCTGAATATAAGAACATGGGAAAGGCTAAAGAATGTGAAGGAAAATAATTAGTATATATGTTCTAGTTTATTTCTGACTACATTAATTTTCTTACTGGTTTTTGTGGGAAAGGGTCATTTTTGTGGGAAATATCATTTGTGTTCATAATAAGATGATAAAGATGTTGTTTTACCAGCACATTCTGGCACTGAGTTAAGACGATGAAAAACTTTTGAAAAACAAACCTAAATTTACCTATAAAAAATCCACACGTGTTTCAACCAACCTTTGCTTCTCTAATCAACCCCACCAATGGATCAGAAGAAAGCTAAAGTACAGTTGATGGTCCTACTGAGCTGACGTCCGCAACCCTCTGTGTCAGCTCCCCAGCCCTTGGTCATCTTGCTGCACATTTCTGAGAGAGTAAGCAAGGTTTTAAATCAGAACACAGCTTGGGGAGCTGCCAAGTCAGCTGCAGCACTACAAGGTAATACATCCCACTGTGTCTCAAAATAATTCATTTCTGAATAGCTCATTATATTTCCTCTAATTTAGCAAGATTTAAAGGTGACCTAACACAAACTAACAAACACGTCCTTTGGAAATAATATACCAAATCCCCATCCAGAGTATTACCTGATGTGTGTTAACATACTGCCACTTTTAAACAGTTTTCTTCCATATTGAAAGTCTCTATATTCCTACCATCTAATCCAATAATTATTTGGTATGAAGCTCTTTGTGCACATGTCTAAACATATTTATAAACTCTTGAGAAATGTTATATATAATAAATGCTATTTGTATTTACAGCACTTTCTCCCTTCCCACATCAAACGAAAACATAGCTAGTTTTTGCTCATTCAAACCCAGGTCTCCCATGTGAGGAAAACGGAGGGAATAACTTTGTTTTACATGGGGGCATACATTGTCTGTATCGTTAGTTCTTCAACTGCAGCGCCTTGTACTTCAATAAGTGGAGTCATTAGCGCTTTCTCAAAAGGCATATTAGAACTTCCTGACTAGAAGCTTTGTTAGTCTTGTTCATTTCCTTAATCACTTAACCCTTAACCATAGGACAATGCTGTCATGGCAACATACTCTGCCTAGAATGAGTGCACAGAATGTGTTACCATAGCTTCTCCAACCACCAATTGGGAGTCTTAAGAATTCAGTATGTTAAAGAAGACATGGATATTGTTTTGATTTCATTTTTTAAATCAGTAAATAAAATAACTCTTTCTCCCCTCTTTTAGCAGAACAGTGTAAAAGCTTCAGTCTCAAGAAAATTAGAAAAGTTGGCTTGATGCTGGATAGCTTTCTTGGTGGTTTTGACCCTAATCTAAAAAAAAAAAAAAATGGTCATGAAGAAACTAGGGGCAAGACGGGAATAAAGACACAGACCTACTAGAGAATGGACTTGAGGATATGGGGAGGGGGAAGGGTAAGCTGGGACTAAATAAGAGAGTGGCATGGACATATATACACTACCAAACGTAAAATAGATAGCTAGTGGGAAGCAGCCGCATAGCACAGGGAGATCAGCCCGGTGGTTTGTGACCACCTAGAGGGGTGGGATAGGGAGGGTGGGGGGGGGATGGAGGGAGATGCAAGAGGGAAGAGATATGGGGATATATGTATATGTATAATGGATTCACTTTGTTATAAAGCAGAAACTAACAATCATTGTAAAGCAATTATACTCCAATAAAGATGTTTAGATATATATATATATATATATATATCATTTTTGATTATTTTTATTCTTAGTTAAATGTATGCTTATAATGGTATAAATTTATGCAGGTCCATTTTAGATGGCTCATCATATAGATAAATCACATCAAACAACAGAATGGGTTGTTTTGAAAACATACTTATATAAATCAGGTTTTTCTTACATAATTACTCCAAGATAAATTAAATAGCACAGGGTTCTCTGCTCCCTGTAGAAAACAGTTTGAAAACCATTGGCAACCATCCTCCCCTTCAATGCAGAGCATTCCAGACAACCTCTGCCCCACACTCATGCTTTCCTGCAAAATGAAACTTAACTGTCATCCAAATGTACTTGCATATTACTTGGATGCTGATTTATTTATGGATATAGCTTTGAGTCTTAGTTGAACTTATCTCTGATTCATATTTTATGTATATAAATATACATTATATATAAAATATATATAAATACATACTGAACATATCTAGTTAATGTATGCATGTGTATATATATATATATTTCATATATAATATGTACAGTGTCCGTTCTATATTGAATAAACCTAAATACCATGGGCTACAAAACTACTCAACCCAGAATTATTTTTTGTTTGCCACATGTCCATTTGGCAGACATGCACTGTTAAACCTGGTTCTCCATCAGTTAAATCCTTCTAGTTCTGCCCACTCTTATTAAGTCAATTAGAAAAATTCACTTTACCTTTGGGTTCATTAGCTTATGAATTGCCCCACTGGGAAAGTTGAAACTCTTTGTCAGGCATCTAACGGGTATCCTCTATGTAGTTTTCTGCCACACTCTTGATAGAGTCTGCCTTTGCCTTTTTGTGAAAATATTCTACTTTGGAGTAGAAGAAATGATTTTCCCCCCAAATACATAGAGAATCAGAAATAATTATGAAAAACAGTAAAATTCCAGAGTTTTCCAAATATCTACAGTGAATAAAAGTTAGGATTGAGTTTAGGACATATTAGTGCTCGTAATTGTGTTCAATTTGAGAAGTGTTAATTGAGATCTGCTAGATGAAAATTATTCATTTGGTGCTGTGAGGATTGCAAAAATGGATAAGATTAGGATGGACTGGGGTGAATTAGTCTTCATAGGATCTGGAGAGGGCTGGATAGTGCTAGGAAAACTTAGCACTTACCACGAGTACAACTAGAATGAAGACAAGAAATGCTATAGGTGGTTTTGTAAAAGTAATTTTAAATTATTTCATTATAATGAATAATAATGGCTATAATAGTGAATACAGAATGATATAATAGTAAATTATAACGATTTTGTTGCTTTGTATATGTTTAGACTACAGAAAGTACAGCTCAACAAAATCTCCTTGACTCATGGTTGTTGGATTTATACGGACATGGGTATACATTTTGGGTATTAGATACAGAGGGCTTGTACACAGGAAATGTCATGAGCTTTTATATTTCTCTATCGACATGATTAATAAACAGCATACTTGGGTTAATAAGCAATGTAAAATATCTAACTAGCGGAAAGAAATTCTCACAGAAAGAAATGGCTATCATTCAAGGCAGACCATGTATTAAATATTATTTTAGAGAGATCAACAAACACTAGAAGAGACTTGGAATAATATACAGAATTTAGGGGAGGGGTCAGAGACCCTTTGTAGAGTTAAGGGCAATTGAGCTGGGCCTTAAAGGATTGGTAAATTCAGAATGAATAAAAGTGACTTTGCTTTGTGAGTGTCTCATGTGGGAAGGAAAAGAAAATAACATCCTACAGACAGGGACAAGTACAAATATACATGGCTTAACAAATTTTATATTCTGAGACCTGAGTTAAAATGTGTTCATATATGTGTAGTTTAAATCAGTAACCACCAATTCTTTTTTCTTGGGACTGAGCCACAGTAGTTGGGGTGTAAGACTGAGATGAGTTTAGCAGGCCAGTGTTAAAGTAATTCTGAGATGTCATGTTTGCACATATCACTTATTATTATCTATGCTTGCAAAGCGCTTTTGTTTATGTTTACTTCCCCAGTGTGACTGCATTGATCTGTACCTCGGTACTCTGCTACCCTGGCAAAACAGATATCTGATCAGAGTTGAAGGCTCCTTCCTTCAACCAGATTGATTGCAAGTGACATTTGACAAAGTGGCTAATCAGAGCGGTAGTCAGTTCTCTTCAGTGTAGAGACTATCCAATCAGACAGACCCTCACTGGCCAAGCCGAGACCAAATTAGAAGAAAAGGACAGGGAACATTTTCCATCACACTGTTTAATGAGATGAACTAACACCCAGATACTGGCCAATAGATTTTTTTCCACTCAAATATATATTCGAACATAAATGAAGAAGCCTGTCTTAGTCTTTAACATCCATTCACATATTGATACCACGTAGACTACATTCTATTAAATTATGCTGTTAGTACACTTATTTACATTGAGCACTTTCTATTTTGGCTCCTTGTGTTCGTACTGAGTTTCATTCCATAGTGAAGAGCATTTTTAATACAATATAGTGCACATGTTAAAAAAACTAAAATAGAAGAAAAAAAACACTAAAATAGTGGAATTTTTACTTTCCTATTAAAGAAGTCTAACATCTTGCAAGCTTACTACTTTTCACACATACCGTGCATCATTGAAGAATGTGTAAGTGCCAGATAAACAACTATTCAAGTTATTAGTAAAATAAATATAGTAGCTGAAAAATAAATCAAACATCAAGCTAATGGACACTAAAATTAATTTTCAAAAATCTTTTTTATTTAATTATTTACTTATATCAATATGATCTCATGGACTCTCACCTCATTCAGTGAGTTATAATCTATTATTAGGATTTATTCTTCAAATACGCTCCTCTTCCTGGGATTGAGTGCCATCTGTAACAAGTTGCAAAGTCAAGAAATGTGATACATTTTTAGTACAATAACTCATTGAAATTCAGTTAAGAGGTTCTCAAACTTGGCCGTATAATAGGTTTGATAGTCTTAAAGATGATTTATTCTGAGACCAGACTGCTGACAGCTGCTTTCTTCTCCTTCAAACCCTTCTTCACCTGCAGAGATTCAAAGACCTCTTCAGATGCATCCAAGTGAAAAATGAATGATTCACCATCTAGGTCAAAAGTGTAGAAAAAGAGGTGGAGAGGAGCAAAACTGGGGAAAGGACTTGGGGAGGAAAGCTAAAGAGGAAAAGAATATGTATCCTTAATACATCTGGCCTTTTTCACTCCATATGAGATTTATTCTTGTTGCTGTTTATCTATAGCTTATTCTTTTTAATTGTGATGTAGTATGAATACCAAAATTTTTAATTAGTCATCTCCTATTGACAGACTTGTAGGTTATTTCAAGTTGGGGCCTATTATGAATAATGATGCTACGGCCATTCTTATAGGCCTTTTTTGGTGGACATAGACATTTATTTCTCTTGAGAACATAGCTAGGACTGGAACTGTTGGGTGGTAGGGTAGCTGTGTGTTCAGCTTTAGGAGTTACTGACAAATAGTTTTCCAAAGTAACGGTACTAATTCCAGTGATATGTGAGAGTTTTGTTGCTCTGAAGTCTTACAAACCCTTGACATTGTCATTCTTTTACATTTTAGCTCTCATGATAAATGTGAGCAATATCTCATTATGGTTTAAAATTTTATAGCTTTTATGGAATTAGCATTTTTTTAAAAGCTCCTTGGGTGATTTAATGTGCATCCAGGTTTGAAACCACTGTCTTAAGCACCTTGGAGTTGAAGAATTGCCTCTGGGTGTGTAGTCTAGCATTTAAGCTGGAAGGATAGGAAGTATGAAGAAGCTGGGAGGAGGTAGCCTAGTTTAGATTTACCTCAAAACTGGGATGCTGCAGGGGAAAGAAGACTCACTAGAGACGAGGCTGTCAAGAAACAGAGGCCGGCATGGATGTGTCCATGGAAGTCACTAACGTTAGTGTCAAAACACAGATGGTGAGAGGAACAATCTAGCCATCATTTAGACCATTCAGTGTTGAGAAAGGGATCATTCGAGCTGGGTTGTTTGTCCCTAGGAGGTCATCAAATTTCCTCATGAGGAGGAGAGAAAGATTAAGAGCAACAGGTATGAACATTTATACATGACCATGTCACTTCTTTGCTTATTTATAATCCCTGCGTAGCTCCTCATTACTTGCAGGCTAAAGTCCAGTCCTCGTGGTAGAGCATGCAGGGCTCTTCATAATATGGGG
Organism: Monodon monoceros; assembly: GCF_005190385.1. NCBI lineage: Eukaryota > Metazoa > Chordata > Mammalia > Artiodactyla > Monodontidae > Monodon > Monodon monoceros. The sequence goes on from NW_021703773.1 coordinate 15,685,657, forward strand.
CTCACCCTTCCAACACACACTCATCTCCAGTTAGGCCCAATCATTACCAATGATTTGCTGTGCAACTTGGGTAAATTCTTGTGCTCCAGTTCCTACATCCATAGACTAGATACTCTAATAATACCATATGGGTATTATACTCGAAATAATGTCTGACATAAATTCTCAAGAAATGTTAGCTATTAGTATTATTGTTTTTATTATTTTTGCTACTCTTCATAATTGTGGTAGGCCTTGTCCAAAACATGCATCTGTGTGTATATAGGTGGAAAATTTCCAGGTCCTATGTAGGAACAGAAAATGTATGACTGAACAAGAATTTCAGAGGAAACATGAAAGCTAGGTCTGGGAACAGGGCATGATGTGTTATTGGTTTACATGGAAGCAGGAACCATTTCCAGGCAGTGGTGGTGGGCTTGAGAGGGTCAGAGCCTGGGAGCCCCTTTGCCCAAGGCTCCTGAGACCATGTAAATTCCTCCTGTAAGCACTGCTGGCTGCCACTGCCAACCAATGAGGATCATGCAGGAGATCTTGAGAAGCAGTGTGTACTCAGCTCTCGAAGCTCAATCATATCATGATGCTCAACAAAGCTTGTGAGCACAACAGATTACTGTTCTTGAGTTGCATTTCCATCCACAAACCCAGCCTAATGCCTTGGAAATACCTCTTCAAGCCTTTGCTGCTCCATCTGCCTGAAAGGCCTGTGCTCCTTGACTTGTCCTTTTCATCTAAATCTCTGCCTTCCTTTATTTATCCAATAACTAAACTAAATATTTTGCTTCAGAGAATTATACCAAGAGTAAAACTGGGTAAAGATACGTAGTGATAAAGATGCCTTCCTACTGTTCACTTTTAACCTGTTTAGAAAATGTACTTAAGTATTGCTTTGTCCCTGGACAGTTCAATTCCTTTCTGAAGGCCTTGGTCCAGAATGTCTTTCCTCTAAAATAGCCCTCCTCGCCCCTTGCCCCCAGCTCCAGGTCAAGTACTGCTGTTTATAACACTAATCACAAGGACTCTTTCCTTCCAGACCCTTGGAAGTACCCTTTGGAGATTTCAGCTGCGGACAAGGAACAGTTCTCATCCTTTTGTGTGCTTTCATGGGATAATATGAACAGATCTGAGAGGAATATGCGATTTCCTGTTCTATTGTGAACATTAATTAGAAAGAAAAAAGATATCTTTTTTTCTTGTGCCTCCCATTATATTTTCTGTGACTTGAAAACAGGAACTCTTATTTTGTCATCCAAAAACAATGCCAGGTCCATTGTAAGAAGGACAATAAATGTATTATTTAATGAGTAAATGGGTGAATAAATGAATGAATGGATGCCATTTTTTGAAGACTTCTTTGCCTTAATGTACATGAAAAAACAAACACTAAAATATGATAGGGTCTAAATCCAGATATCACATGCCTACATTTATTTTGTTGTATTGTATCTTGACCTAAACATTTTTTTCCTCTCCTAAATAAAGATCTCTGTCACATTCAAAATTGGCTGAAGGAGATTTTGCAAAACTCAGTGTATAGGCAGGTTTCATGTGAGCCTAAATGTCAATATTCATATTGCTCCACTTCATTAAATCCACCTTCCTAGTGACTTGGACTGGGAAAAATTTATTTCTTTAAAAGTCCCCAAATTGTGCCCACATCAGCAACGCAGCACCTGTTAGTCATCACGGACCCAGTTCGCCTCTCGAAGCTATTGCTTAGCATTCTGACAGGCAAGGTTTATGACAGGCAAGTTGAAGGTGAAGGGGATGGATGTATAAACAGCGGAATACAGCCAAGCACTGACCTCTGCCAGATTGTGTGTGCGAGGCTCTGAGGGTACGAGGTCACGCTGCCAACAGCCAGGATGGCAGTGAGGGCTGGAGTGCCCTGAATTTGGTGCACACACTTTGGCATGTGCCCTGATTAGCACCATGTGTGGGCCGATCGGCACGAGGCTGGAGCACGGCACTTTGTGGGAAGAGCATATGGGAAGTGCAGATGTTCAAAGGGTGGCTTCACCCTCCGTGCAGCCAGCAGTCGGCCTTGAAGAATGATCATATCCTATCTTGAGTACGCACAGGCAGGAGGGATCTGCATAAACTTGCTGGCTGAGAAAGAGTCTGATCATTTCCTGTTCAGGGACTCCCCACTTGGTTCTCCCATTAGGCACCATGACTTAAAACTGTATCCTTGGAGCACACAAACACTACCTCCCTCTTCCTGTGACTGAAAGGAAGGAGATCAGTCATATCATATATGAAGAAAATCAAAGATTCTCCCAGGGCAGGTAGAACAAAAGGAATCTAAATGTTACCAGATCACATAAATTTGAGATATATGTTACTACAGTATTCATTATTTATTCATTTATTAATTAAGCAAGTTTATGCCAATACACCAGAAACATTGAAGGGATAATGGACCTAGGCATGCAGAAAATTGGAGGCCAGAAAAAAGGGATTCATTTACTTACATAGGACAAAATATGGCATGGTGACATATAAATTAGATGACAGCTAAGGAATTAGCCCCAATTCTTCTGATAATTAGCTGTGCTCTCTGGGCCTCAGTTTTCTCACTCAGAGCTAATCATGTTCAACTAAATGATTATAAATGCCCCTTCTATGTCTAAAATGTTATGAATTTTATGATATGAATATATTCTTTATTTCCCTTATCATGTGGTTAATGTATTAATTAATATTTTCATCTATTCAAGAATCTCAGAGCCTAATCTGTTCCAGGCATAGTTCTAGGTGGTGGAGACATTTTGGCCATAAGACACCTAAGCCCACATTCTGGCTATGGCAGGACACAGTTTAACACGTAAATAAGTGCGTAAAATAACATCCTATCCAGAAGTCAACAGGACTGTGAAGAAAACTAAAACAAAGACATAAAGTAAAGAGCATTAGGTGATGAATTTAGTTAGGATGGTCAAAGTAGATGCTTCTATCACATTTTAGTGGGAAGATACCAACAATAAACATGGACACCAATCAGTCACGAGATACTTTTAGACATATTCCTTAAAAAAAGGAATATGATAGCAAGTGAAAGGAGTGAGGCCATAGGTCATGTGGGACTTTAAGACCATCTTAGGGAATTAAGGTTATCACTTCAAGTTCAATGGGAATGCTTTTACACCAGGGATTGACGTGACAATTTTACACTACAGGAAGTGGGTGCTGGCTGTTATGCTTGGAGAGTGGATTGTTGGAGGGGTAAGGTAAGAAGCCGGAGAACCATGAGTGGTACTCAGAAGGTCAGGGAAAAGACAGCAGTGGCTTCCTCTGGAGCGAAAGTGATGGAAATGAAGCAAAGTAGGTAAGTTCATGAGAGATGGGATATGAGGGCAGAGAAAACCAGGACTTAGGATAACTCCTAATTTTCACTTGAGCAAAAAAGAGGACTGAGATTGTATTTGTCAAATTGGAGGAGACTTGTGGAGACTGAAATCTGTGCAGTAGGATCTCAAGAGGTTGAAGTGAGGAGGAGGGGCAGGAAATAGACTGAATAGGGGCAGAAAGAAAGCCAGGAGAGTATGGGGCCATCTGCATGTGCTGACTTATTAAAGGGTAGCGTAAAACGCCAGGCAGTGTTGAAAGACTATTCAAGATTTTTGGTTTTAATTGAAGATTTAAATTCAACACTTAAGTGAAAGGGAAATGAATCAGTAGAATTGTGTGAATTTTTTGTTTTTTTGAGCAGCAGTTATGCAGCAGCCCCACTGAGAAGTTTACCCAGGACTGGGCTTTCGCCTGGTGGGTAGGACAGAGGGAAACATCAACATGGGAGCAAAGCATGTTTGCCAGGAAGTGGTTGTCACGATGAAGCATTGGCTTCAATCCTGAGATGGCAAAGGGTCAGGCCACACATCCTAAAACGGTCATGTAGCAGAAGCTTCTCTCCTGGGCAGATCCAGCCCCATGGAGCGTGGCCTGCATGGGAGTCGTATCTGAGGGGGTGGAATTATAAAACAGCAACAACATAAACTGGATAAGAAAGGAGCAAGAATATTTCACAGAGGATAAATAAGTAGTAGAGTCAATGATTTCGAGGTCCCCATGTGCTTGCAGAACTTTGGGGAAGAGGTGCTAGAATAAAAGAGCAGACAGAGCAAAAGCTGATTGTGAGACAGTGAAATGTCTGGAATGCTGGAATGAATATTTCAGAGATATTAAGAATATTGGCTCCTCTCTCTTTCCTTCTCTTTTGCTCTCTTTTTTTTTTTTTTTTGTTTGTTTTTTTTTTGTTTTTTGCGGTACACGGGCCTCTCACTGTTGTGGCCTCTCACTGTTGTGGCCTCTCACGGTTGTGGCCTCTCCCGTGGCCGAGCACAGGCTCCGGACGTGCAGGCTCAGCGGCCATGGCTCACGGGCCCAGCTGCTCTGCGGCATGTGGGATCTTCCCGGACCGGAGCACGAACCCGTGTCCCCTGCATCGGCAGGCAGACTCTCAACCACTGCGCCACTAGGGAAGCCCTCTCTCTCTCTCTTTATCTCTCTTTTTCTCTCAGTCCCTCTCTGTCTCTCAAACTGGGGGAGCTGCTAAGAAGTAATGACCATCCCTCCCTTATCTGAGGAGTTCCCCACCGTAGGAGTTCATGCTTCCCCAAGTTAGATATTAAAATTCACTTCCCCAGCCTCCTTGGAGCATTGTGATCTAGGATCCATCAATGAGACCTTCTGGCAGAATCTGAATTAAAAGTTGGTGGCCAGAAGAAGTATGTACCCTAAAAGATCCACTCAGAAGATGTGACACACGCTTGTCTAGCTCCCAGAGGCAGTGGCGGCAGAGGCAGTGCCCTTACCGCAGCCATGGGGCCTACCCTAGTCCAGGCAAAGCAGCCGTGCTGTCTCTTCTGGCGCCATCCTGGGGGGCATTCTGGGCATTGTATCAGACTGCAAAGCCTTGGACCTCTGCAAAGGTTTTATGTGCTACCAAATATCCTTTGATAAATTCATTTTCTGCTTAAGCTAATGGTTTCTGACGTAACCAGAGATGGTACAATTCCTGGCCATGACAAGGACTAGCATTAGATTATGGCAACGAGACTGTCAAGAAATGAAAAGACCTGGATATTGAATGAGTTGGAAACTTTATAAATGATTCACTAGGAAAGTCTGACAATACTTGATACCAAAGTAAATGCATATAAACAACTGGAAACCCAAACAAAATTCAGCAAAGAACACCTTGTGGGTCACTATCCCAGCATCATGTTTATCACGAAGCATAAGCCACTCACTGTGAAGGACATCTAAGGTCCTGGTATAGCTTCTTAGGAGACAGTAACACAAAGGCACAAAGGATGCCCAAGTTTTCCAGTCTTTTCTAGCCCAGGGTTTTTAACACAGTACTTACACACATTAGACATAAAATGATGGCTGAACAATTATGACCTTAGTTAAGAGCTTCATAATTTTCTACTTGGATTATTTTAGTGACCTGCCTTTTACTATCCTCAAGTTTGCCAGATTAATCGGCTTATAAAAGCTACCGTGCCTCTTCCTTTTCAAAGAGTGTCACATGTACAGTAAAATATCACTACATATGATTAATTGATTTGGCCACTTTAAGTTAGTAAAAATATAGAACTAGGAAATGTATTCAAGGACATGTAGTTTTAATTTTTTTTTTCAAGGGTACTCAATAAATAGACCTTGGCTAACAAAGTACTGCCTAGTAGGAGTCCTCAAGGAACATGCTAGGAAGAATATCAATTGTTTAGAGTGGCACTTTCAATGTACCTGAGGATGGTTTGAAGGCATTTAATTTCTTTCTCATATCTCGTATACCTCTTGGGTTTGCCTAGAAAATCCTTTCTTTAGAGAATAAATCAAAAATAAACTTCTCTCGCTCAAAATGGATTAAAGGCCTAAATGTAAAGCCAGAAACTATCAAACTCTTAGAGGAAACATAGGCAGAACACTCTATGACATAAATCACAGCAAGGTCCTTTTTGACCCACCTCCTAGAGAAATGGAAATAAAAGCAAAAATAAACAAATGGGACCTAATGAAACTTCAAAGCTTTTGCACAGCAAAGGAAAACATAAGACCAAAAGACAACCCTCAGAATGGGTGAAAATATTTGCAAATGAAGCAACTGACAAAGGATTAATTTCCAAACTTTATAAGCAGCTCATGCAGCTCAATAACAAAAAAACAAACAACCCAATCCAAAAATGGGCAGAAGACCTAAATAGACATTTCTCCAAAGAAGATATACTGATTGCCAACAAACACATGAAAGAATGCTCAACATCATTAATCATTAGAGAAATGCAAATCAAAACTACAATGAGATATCATCTCACACCAGTCAGAATGGCCATCATCAAAAAATCTAGAAACAATAAATGCTGGAGAGGGTGTGGAGAAAAGGGAACACTCTTGCACTGCTGGTGGGAATGTGAATTGGTTCAGCTACTATGGAGAACAGTATGGAGGTTCCTTAAAAAACTACAAATAGAGCTACCATATGACCCAGCAATCCCACTACTGGGCATATACCCTGAGAAAACCATAATTCAAAAAGAGTCATGTACCAAAATGTTCGTTGCAGCTCTATTTACAATAGCCCAGAGATGGAAACAACCTAAGTGTCCATCATCGGATGAATGGATAAAGAAGATGTGGCACATATATACAATGGAATATTACTCAGCCATAAAAAGAAACAAAACTGAGCTATTTGTAATGAGGTGGATGGACCTAGAGTCTGTCATACAGAGTGAAGTAAGTCAGAAAGAGAAAGACAAATATGGTATGCTAACACATATATATGGAATTTAAGGAAAAAAATGTCCTGAAGAACCTAGGGGTAAGACAGGAATAAAGACACAGACCTACTAGAGAATGGACTTGAGGATATGGGGAGGGGGAAGGGTAAGCTGTGACAAAGCGAGAGAGAGGCATGGACATATATACACTACCAAACATAAGGTAGATAGCTAGCAGGAAGCAGCCGCATAGCACAGGGAGATCAGCTCCGTGCTTTGTGACCACCTGGAGGGGTGGGATAGGGAGGGTGGGAGGGAGGGAGATGCAAGAGGGAGGAGATATGGGAACATATGTATATGTATAACTGATTCACTTTGTTATAAAGCAGAAACTAACACACCATTGTAAAGCAATTATACTACAATAACGATGTAAAAATAAATAAATAAACTTTTCTCTGGCCCAATATTAATGCAGTTCCATTGTACTATGTCTGATTTCCCACTATTTTAACAAACTTCATTTTCTTTGGAACTGCCTAGGAAAAAACACAGTCCAGTAAAAATTACTATAATATATAAACAATCAAAATTGTGATGTGCCAACTAACACAGGCACATTTAATATGCAATACTGGGCCCCATTCAGGAATGTGATTGGTTATTTTCTTGCTTATATTGTCCTTCTTCTATTGGAATAATTTTTGCATAGCTTGTTAAAAGGTGGCCTATATAATAATTTCTTACATGTAGAAAAAAGTACATTAGAAAGAAAGCAACAATACTGAGTTTGACAAAAGAAATCAGAAACTTTACTGACAAATCATTGGGCAATAATTTAAGTTTTATCACAATGAAAATGTAGCCCAATGTATTGCTTCATGACTGTCAATGATCTTTTAGAACCTCTTTTAAAGTACACATCCCTTTAATGCAGGGGTCCCCAACCCCCAGGCCACGGACCAGTTCCGGTCCATGGCCTGTTAGGAACTGGGCTGCACAGCAGGGGGTGAGCAGCGGGCGAGCGAGTGAAGCTCCATCTGTATTTACAGCCGCTCCCCATCGCTCACATTACTGCCTGAGCTCCGCCTCCTGTCAGATCAGCAGTGGCATTAGATTCTCATAGGAGTGCGAACCATACTGTGAACCGAGCATGCAAGGGATCTAGGTTTCATGCTCCTTATGAGAATCTAATGCCTGATGATCTGAGGTGGAGCTGAGGCGGTGATGGTAGCGTTGGCGAGCAGCGGCAAATATAGATTATCATTAGCAGAGAGGTTTGACTGCACAGAGACCATCATAAATCAATTGCTTGCAGACTCATATCAAAACCCTATCAGTGAGTGGCAAGTGACAATTAAGCTGCATCTTACAGAGTAGACTGGACATAAGCAACACACTTTGGGTGTCACCGTCTCCCATCACCCCCAATGGGACCATCTAGTTGCAGGAAAACAAGCTCAAGGCTCCCACTGATTCTGCATTATGGTGAGCTGTGTAATTATTTCATTATATATTACAATGTAACAATAATAGAAATAAAGTGCGCAATAAATGTAATGCACTCGAATTATCCCGAAACCATCACCCCCTCCTCAGCCCGTAGAAAAACTGTCTTCCATAAAACCGGTTCCTGGTGCCAAAAAGGTTGGGACCGCTGCTTTAATGCACTTCAACTTTTGCCAGAGCTGCACTGTCTTCATTATTCTGAAGTGACTTTGAATATTGCTTGTCCAAAGATTTAAATTACGTATTTTTACGCACATAGAGCTTCACAGAAGCCCAGTGAGCCAGTATGTGTGACTGTCACAAGTTGAAAGACATCTGGAACAAGACTTAGGTGAGGTCATGGGACATTTCTCCTTGAAACTGAGTCACCAGTATTATTCAGATTTAACTTACTGTAGTTGCATTCTAAGAATTTTAACTGCTTCATCTTTCTTATTTCGTTTCATGCCTAAGGCTTACAGTTAAGGGTTGCCTTGATTCAAGGTTCGTATTTCTCTCTATATTAGGAAAAATATTTGATTCCCTGAAGTTATTTTATTTCCCATTATTCTAATATTTTATTCTGGTCCTCATATAATAACCTAGGCCTTCAGATAAGACTCAAATTTTCTACATTTTAGGACACTCCTTTGAGGTTCTGTCATATATTTTCTCTCTACCTACTTTTCAAATGTCAGTGTTCTCCAAAATTTCCCACACTGGAAATTTTGGATAGGAGAAGAAAAAAAAAAAAAAGAGAATGGCTAAGTTTTGGGGTTGAGTGATGAAGAATGATGGTGTCATTTACAGAGGTATGGAATACTAAAGGCCTAAGGTGGTAAGTGATGAATTCTCCTTGAGATGTTTGTGGTTTTGCGCTTTTGAAACATATAAATAGGTATGTCCACTAGCATTTGAAAACATGAATTTAGAGAAATGTACACAACCAATGGTGAAATCACATAGGAAAGCAATTTCTTTCATTAATGGCTTATTAAACCTGTTTAATATACAGGTTTTCATCTTCTTGTTTAAACTTATTCCTTGTTATTTATTTCTGGTTGATGCAGTGGTAAGTGGGATTTTTTTTTTTTAAGTGGGATTTTTTAAAAATTTCTTTTTCTGATAGTTCTTTACTGATGTATAGAAAATAACAGATTTTTGTGTATTGATTTTGTATCCTGCAACTTACTGAGTTTATCAGTTCTAAAAATTTTTTATGAAGTCTTTAGGGTTTTCTATATATATAATATCATGTCATCTGCAAAGAGTGACAGTTTTGCTTCTTCCTTTCCAATTTGGATGCCTTTTATTTTTACTGCCTAATGGCTCTGGCTAGGACTTCCAATACTACATTGAATAAAAGTGACAAGAATGGGCATGTTTGTCTTCTTCCTGATCTTAGAGAGAATGCTTTCAGCTTTTCAATGCTGAGTATGATGTTAGCTGTGGGGTTGTCATATATAACCTTTATTATGTTGAGGTATGTTCCCTCTATACCCACTTTATTGAGAGTTTTTAGGCACAAATAGATTTTGAATTTTGTCAAATACTTTTTCTGCACCTATTGAGATGATTATATGCTTTTTATCCTTCATTTTGTTAATATGATGCATCACACTGACCGATTAGCAAATATTGAACCATTCCCAGAATCAATCCCACTTAATCATGGTTTATGATCTATTTAATGTATTGTTGAATTTGGATTGCTAATATTTTGTTGAGGATTTTTACATCTATGTTCATCAGGGATACTGGCCTATAATTTTCTTTCCTTGTGATGTCCTTGTCTGGTTTTGGTATCAGGGTATTGCTGGTCTCATAAAATGAGTTTAGAAGCATTCCATTCTCTTCTATTTTTTGGAAGAGTTTGAGAAGGATTGGTATTAATTCTTCCTTGAATGTATGATAGAATTCACCAGTGAAGTGACTGGTGCTGGACTTTTGTTTGTTGGGAGGTTTCTTTTATTACTGATTCGATCTCCTTATTAGTAATAGGTCTCTTCAGATTTTCTATTTTATCAAGATTTAGTCTTGGTAGGTTGTATGTTTCTAGAAATTTAGTCATTTCTTCTAGGTTGTTCAATTTGTTGGCAAGTAATTGTTCATAGCAGTCTCTCATGATTCTTTGTATTTCTGTGGTATCAGTTGTAACACCTTCGTTTTCATTTCTGGTATTATTTATTTGAGTCCTCTCTTTTTTCTTAGTTAACCTAGCTAAGGGCTTATCAAATTTTGCTTTTTCAAAGAACCATCAATTGGTTTCATTGGCCTTCTCTATTGTCTTTTTAGCTTCCATTTTATTTATTTCATCTTTGTTATTTCCTTCCTTCTACTACCTTTGGGCTTTGTTTGTTCTTCTTTTTCTAATTCCTTGAGGTGTAAAGTTAGGTTATTTAAGACTTTCCTAAGACAGGCGTTTATTGCCATGAACCTCCCTCTTAGAACTGTTTTAGTGCATCCCACAAATTCTGGTATGTTATATTTCCATTTTCATTTGTCTCAAGGTATTTTTGATTTCTTCTTTGACCCATTTGTTGTTCAGTAGCATGTTGTTTAACCTCCACATATTTGTGAATTTTCCAATTTTCTTCATGTAATTAATTTCTAGTTTCATATCATTGTGGATGGAAGAGATGCTTGATATAATTTCAGTTCTCTGTAATTTATTAAGACTTATTTTGTGTCCTAACATATGATCTATCCTGGAGAATGTTGCATATGCAGTTGAGAAGAATGTGTATTCTGTCTCTTTTGGATGGAATGTTCTGTATCTATCTTCTAAGTCTATCCGCTCTGATGTGTCATTTAAGGCCAACGTTTCCTTACTGATTTTCTGTCTGGATGATCTATCCATTGATGTAAGTGGGGCACTTTCAATTTCTTAAAAATTCCTGCACATTGAATAGATTACTTTTCTCTTTCTTTTAAAAAGGTGCATCTCTGGGCTTTTAGACCAGCTTATTTCCATTTCATAACTCTCAAATTCTGCCACCCAGTCTCTCACTATGAGAATTTTATTCACAGAAAATTTTTGACACCAAGCCCGATACATTATCATGGAGGAATATTACAGTTGGAAAGCAGGAGGATTTCTCTGTATATAAAAAATGACCTGAACTGACAAGCAAATGCAATCTTTCTCAAAAGTAATATCTTTATACAAATCATCTGTATTTATTGAGGTTTTTATAAGATATAAATAATCAATAACTAGGGAGAACATTTTCTTTATAATACTAAAATAACTGTGAACTGTATCTCAATATTTGGTTGCATATACAATAGTTTGTATCCTTTAAAATATATATGTAAATTGTATGTAAATAGCTATAATGTTTATATTGAAATGACTATGTCTGTTTAAAATTTCTAACTTTGTATAATTTTCATTCATTTATTTCCATATTGGACCCTATTTCATTGCAAAAACAATATGCTTTTGCTTATGTATACAACACACACATACACATGCTATCCTCATAATGATTAATTTTTAAATGTGCATACTGAAAATTTTATATCACAAAATCTTGTGTTTAACTTCACAATTGAGCTAAAGAATTACGTGTCTTAGGACTAGAAGCAACCTCAAGGAATTATTCAACCTTTTGCATTTAGTTATATATATTTTCTTTTTTTAATATATATTTTATTTTATTTTTTTAACATCCTTATTGGAGTATAATTGCTTTACAATGGTGTGTTAGTTTCTGCTGTATAACAAAGTGAATAAGCTATACATAAACATATATCCCCATATCTCCTCCCTCTTGTGTCTCCCTCCCACCCTCCCTATCCCACCCCTCTAGGTAGACACAAAGCACTGAGCTGATTTCCCTGTGCTTATATAGATTTTCTTATCTTTACTCTATAGATATACTTACTAAAGCCAAAAGAAAGTTAAATGAATTTACAAATATCATCCAGTGAACAGTAGGTCTTGATGTCTGAGCATAAAGGCTCTTAATCCTACTCCCTAGTTCCCTGGACAGTGCTTATGTAAATATCTCTAATTGCTATCCACTGACTTTGCAAAGTCTTCTTTTGAAACATTTTATACTTAATTTATACCACTTCTTGGTTTTCTGAACTTGACAAAATTATTTCATATGAGTTTCCTTGATTATACATATATTTACCATCATCATCCTCAGAATTCATTCATCCTTTCTTTCATTCATAAATATTTATTGTCCTTCTAGGTAGGCCATGCACTGTGCAAGGTAAGGAATGCACACATAAGCCATAATCACAGAGCTCACAGCCTAGTGAAAGATACAACCAATTAAACACTGCAGTTTAAATACTATCCCTATGCCTCCTATGCCATGTTATTATAGAGGAGCACATTAGAGAGATATAGAATGGAAATGGGGATGGAGAGAAGACCAGTGACCAAAAAAAGACTTAAAAGATGAGTTGGAATAGCCAACTGACCTGAAAAAATCATTTTCTAGGCATAGAAAGTACCATACACAGAGGTCATGGCACATTTTGGTGACTAAAAGTAGTTTAGAATGTCTAAGTCATAGAATATAAAAAGGACTGTCATAAAAGATACAACTGAAGATGTGAACAGGGATCATATCAACATGAACTTTAAAATCCTTATAAAAGAAGTTAGATTTTGTCCTAAAGGCAATAAGTAGAGACTTAATCTCTCATTCCAATTATTATTATTATTAGTCCCATTATTTGGTGCATAAAGCATTCAACATCACTGTGATATTTATTCTTGGGTTCAATTCCCATTCTAAAGAGACTTACCGTTATGATAATCACCCTACTCAGAGGTTTTCGAATTTAATATCCATCTTCAAGTCTGTCCACTTCGGAACAACTTAGGCTTTAGTGTTAGAACATGTAAAAATACTAATTACCACAATCTGAGTACCTAAAGTATTAGAAACTGTGCTAAGTGTTTTACATTTGTTATCTTGATGTATCATCATAAAAACCTATGATATAGTCCTTTTTATCCCCTAAATACAGATGAGAATATTGATATTCAGAGAAGTTAAGTAATTTGTTAAAAATCGTATAGCTAGTAAACTTGTAGTATCAGTTCTGTATTCATGATCTTTTTATACCCATACCTCCTTAACATAAAATGTGTTCTTGCAAAAAATACTGAAAGTCTAGTATGTAAAACTTGAAAATAGAAAGTACCGTTTATAAAAAGAAAGTCCCTTCTTGCTAAAATCTTCAAAGGTAGATTACTACCATTTAAGATATTTCCTTAATTTAATAAAACATCTTTGTAAAAAACATTTCTTCCTCATTTTACACACAGTCAATTCAATTAAACCCAGCAAGACATAGACTGAGTTTAAATATTTGCTGATTTCTTTGGGTCCAATTTTTTTCTATTATAGTAGGTTTATTGGCTCTGTGCTTCTAATACTAGTGTCAACACTTTTATTTTTCTATTTTACAATTGCTTTTATGAAACAAGATCAAAATACAATGAAATCTAATATTCAAAAAATTAAATCTTACTGGACAAAAAAAACTACTGCTAAAGTTGACATATTGGCTGATAGGCAGCACCATTACACAATTTTCTAAAAAGTTCTTTCTTAATTTGATAATAAAAGTCCATATTCTGAGTACCAAAACACAGTCATATAGATTTCATCCCATAATTTATGATAGTGCAAAGTTTTGAAAGCATTATTGTTCAAAGTCTAGAATTGCTTTCTATTTACAAGGTTATTATAAATATCACACAAATGCACATAAGTGTTACTATTTTTCATGTGTGAACACCTCAAGATTTTATATAGGAGTCGAATTTGCCTTCATGGTTTTTCTAAAATTCTTTCTGGTTAAGGCTACCCAGCAGTATGCTGGCCCAGAGTGTTTGGAAATAGTAACCTGCAGTTTCTTTTCCTGGATTCCATTGTTAATTTCACTTCCGACATCCTGTTAGTTCAGTTTTCATCATTGCCCCTAAATGTATTGCTTCACTTTTGCTCCTCGTGGAATTCAATATCACTATTTCACACTCATTGTCTTCTCTAACATCCATCATTTATTTTGGTCATGTTGGTGTAGAATTAACCTGAAGAATTTAATATCACCTGCAAAGTCAGAGAATGCATTTCCCACATCCTTTCCCAGATCACTCATCCCAATATTAAATAATGCACATATATCTTGAAATTTTCCACTTTCCTTTTTTTAATCTCCTTTAAAAAATAAACTCTATTCTTTGTAAGCTATAGAAATGTGTGCATATGTGTTTCATTTTATGTTTCTTCATTATGCCTAGACACATGTATGAAAGTGCATTCATGCACACACAAACACACACATATCTGCAGAAGAAACTGACAGATGAAGTAGCTGGGGCAAAGAAATATGTGAATTTAGAGTTAAGACTTTCTGCCTCTCAACATTGAGCAAAATTATCAATGTCCAATAAAAATTCTTCCAGTGTGAACTGTGTAGCATTTTCCTTCCTCAGTTACATGTCATTTCTACTAACTAGCCAAAAAAAAGACACATAAAATTTTGATGGTTATATTAGCTACTGTCAGCAAGCTTCAAAGTATTCCTCTGATCACCATAATTACAATTTGGGAGGGCTGCAATACACACATAATTGAATTCAGAAAATTGTAAACACTAGATCCATTTACATATTATCATGAAAGCTCAGTTTTAAGGGTCATCTTCTCTGAAGGCTTTACTGTATACAAGGACCCCTGTAAAGTCCTCCTATATCCACACGATTCGTTTCATTGTTCTGCTATTGACAATGCACCTCTGACACTTTCACTATATGTAGCTTTTCTTGGAACAGTAAGACGCTTGTAAACATAAAATGATCATGTAGTAATTGCCTGGAACTTGAGTTTAAGGTAATAGACTAAACCCTTCTAACAATGAATTTCTAAGCACTCAGAGGAAAAAATGTAAGGAGTACAAATTGCATAGGGCCCGTGGGCTTTCCAGAAAGAGTTTGAAATCCTTTAGCTTGCATATAAAAATTTATTGCAAATGGATTTTTACAGCACAGGGATGTTACTTAAAGAGTAAATCAAGGCTCAGTGTGATATTTAGATTTAATATTTTACAAGCTTTATAGTTAACTTCTTTTAACTCTTTGGAAATACAAACATGATGTAGTCTTCTAGCTGAATGAGTGTATTAGCCTTTCATTCCTTGTGGTTTTAGAGACCAGTCCAGTAGAGTATAGCAGAAAGAAGCATAGGATTTGCTGCCAAACCACTGAGGTTTCCATCTTAGACTTGCCACTCTGCTAAGGGTCCTCAGACACGTTACTAAAGTGCTAACTAAAATGGGGGGATAATAACATACCTCTGAGCAGATGCTCAGTAAGTGGTAGGTAACTTCCATCCTAGGAAATACCTAAGAAGATTCTGACTTCCTGTGAAAGCTTCTTCATTTTTCAAGGGAAGGAAAAACAATTCTTTAGAGAAACCTGATTTTTAATAATCACTTAAGTAAAGTTTCCTCTTTAATTTATAGTGTTTAGTAATAAAGTTGATATTTTATAATTTTAAGTACTGAGAAAGGCAACTTGATAAAATGAGAGATGATCATATTCTTCCTACGAGCTTCTTAGAAAGTGTTTTTCTATTTGTTCTTTAATCTGAACAATTAGCATAGAATTCCATGATTTCTTTGAAGGGTAGCTAGGTTTCTCTGAGAAATCCTTAAAGCTGAATGAGATATGATGCAAAGAGCAAGACTGAACTTGAGAAAAATCTAAGTTCTACTCACAACTTTTCTATTTATTACCCATGCAATCTTAAGCAAGATACTTTAGATTTTCTGTATTACTGGATCAAAACACTTGCCATGTCTACTTCACAGGGGTATAAGGATCAAATAAAAGAATATAAATATATAGCAGTCTGAAAGAGCTATGCAACTATGCTCTTTTATCTTATTCATAAAATTTATTTTAATTCAGGAAAATCAGCATTCATAAATTCAAAGTATATCCATGACTTCTGAAATGTAAGAGTGTCATTTGTGTTTGAGTCCCAGCCTCAAAGTCAAAACAAACACCTGCTTTGGTGGTTCTCCACCGGTAGCATATTTGGATAGGTTGCTTCTCTGATCTCATTGACCTTTCAGAGGGGAGTAGCTTAGGAAGATGGTTTCAAAAGTGAGTATAGGGACTTCCCTGGTGGTCCAGTGGGTAAAACTCCACACTCCCAATGCAGGGGGCCCAGGTTCGATCCCTGGTTGGGGAACTTGATCCCCCATGCATACTGCAACTAAGAAGTCCGCATGCCACAACTAAAGATCCCGCATGCCGCAACTAAACATGCCATGACGAAGATCTCGTGTGCAACCTAAATAAATAAATATTAAAGACTGTCTACCCTACCTGGGCCTCCCACAGGGCACAGAGGGGTGATCTTTAATAATCAGAGGCAGACACCTTCTTTTCAGGAAATTCCTCAGGACTTCTCTCCTTGACTAGGGACCAGCTTGTATCCATCTCCATAGACCATTAGTCCCTTGACACAAACTCCAGCATGTGAAGTCTGTTTCTTTCTCCTTGGTTTTGGTTACACATTGATATTCTCTTCCTCATTTCCCAGCAACTGATCAAGCTGCAGGGGGGCCACTCTCCCCGCTCACCTGGACTTTATTTTCTAGGCAGTTTGTAATGCTGCACTTGTCTCATCCCCAGTCATAGGAAGGGAATTCAGATTAAGTCTAGAGCCTGGACATCTAGGAAGTGTGTTTTTATATATGAAACTTGTTTATGTGAAACAGACATCAAGGTGGGGCTGATTATTTAAAAAAATGAAATGTATAGTTGAAATTATTTATATACCATAGTGTGGTTTGAAGAATACCCAAAAGAACAGTAACAAAATCCCATTGCCCCTTCCCAATAGATTTCTTTGAAACTCCAAATCCCTCCCATTAACTTCACATCAGTGGTCAAAGCATTTTCTCTGCAAGGACAGTATGTTAAAAGGCTTACACACTGCCTGAAATTTAAGGCACACCAAGCTATCCTGACCTACCCCTTACCTATTGTCACATATTAATTTCATTGCTTTTTTTTAGCTTAGCTGTGCAGAAATTGGATATAGAACATTAAACTGGGGATGGAGGCCAGCAGTGTGGGACCGGGATGAAACCAAGAAGGTCAAGATTGAGGCAGGGGTCACAATGGGGAGTTCTGAAGAAAGAAAATAAAGACCTCCAAAAGGAAGATTAAAGAGGCTTTATGATACATTTTATCCACTTAATAATTACTAAAATCATTTAATCTGTTAAATGACCTTTTAGCCCAAATAAACACATGTTCTGCCCCCAAGTGAAAAACTTATTTCTAGAGAGCAACATATGCCTCTTAGAAGGATGTTCTTTCAAGAGTTTAGAATGAACCTCATACCTAGGCTTGCAAAGACTATCCACAGAGCTGTGGCTTTTCTGATGTTGGGAGTGATTTTCTGAGCCTTTAAAGAGTTACGTGCAATTCCATTCAGAGCTGCTCTAGAAAAGACACATTTGAAGGGCAGAGACATGTTCAGTTTCCTATAAACTGGTCATAACCCATCCCAGCACCAGCTTCATGTGGAGACCGCAGATACTAAAGGCCAGGGCTCCCGAGCTGACAAGGCAACAGAGGAAGGTGACTGTAAATATCCCATATCATTGTGGGATCTTTGTTGCTGTTACTGTGTTTTTTATTCAAAGAAGTGCTCTTTTTCACCGCTTTAATAATCAGACTAGCTTCACAACCTGGCTGATAACAACGTATAAAAATATTGCTCGACTATAATTTCATTTTGCATTTTTTGGTGCTAACCTAATTTTGTTTTCTGAATTAATATGAGGAGGAAGTGAGACAGAGAGAGAGAGAGAGAATGAATCCCACGTGAAAATCCTGCGTAATGATTCACAATAAATTAATATACAAGATTAAAAAAATGACAAGCTGTGATGGCTAATTTACACACCAGTTTGGCTAGACTATGGTGCCCAGTTTGATCAAACACCAGTTTCGATATTGCTGTGAAGGTATATTTAGCTCTGAGTGACATTTAAGTCAATAGCCTTTGAGTAATGCAGACTAACCTCCATAATGTGGGAGGGGCTCATCCGATCAGTTGAAGGCCTTAAGAACAAAGACTGAGGTTTCCTGAAGAAGAAGGAATTCAACCTCAAGACTGCAACATAGAAACCCTGCCTGAGTATCCAGCCTACCTGGCCTGCCCTGGCGGATTTTAGACATAAGGCTGCAATGTCAACTCTTACCTGAATTTCCAGTCTTCCAGATTGCTCTATAAATTTCAGACTTGCCAGTCCCCAAAATGTCATGAGTCAATGCCTTAAAATCTTTTTTATACTGGTCTGTTTCTCTGAAGAACCCTAATACACAGGTCATAGCTCATCATCTTTCCCAGAGACTTTTACAAGGGCTTCCTGACTGGTGTCCTTGTATCTCGCCTCCACCCTACCACATTACTCTCCATACTATTTTAAAATAATATCGCTAAAAGCCACCCCATTCATCATTTTTTCATCATTCCTTGACGCACTCAGGGTAAATTCTAAGTTCCTTAAGACAGTATACAAGGCATCAGTCTCATGCACCCTTGCTTGTTCCCTTCCCTCCTCTCCTGCCACTGAAACGTTCTCTGCCTTTTATTTTCCAGGAATATAAAACCTCTGTTTCTCCAAACTCATGACACTGCTTTCACATTTGGGCCTTTGCCCAAGCTCTGTCATCTTCCTGCCATGACTTTTCCTCTTCCCCTACACCTCTTGCCTCTTGGGATACACTTTTACATCTTTTCTAACTGAACTGAATGGAGGCATCACCTTATGTGATGAATGTGACATCACCTTAGCTCAGCCCAGTACATCAACTGCCCCCCCTGTGCCACCCCTGGATCTATGGATCTGACTGTGCCTCTCAGTCTGCTTGGCTAGACTGTGGAATTGTCTCATTCTTTTCTGCACCCTCAACACCTAACCCACCAGCTGTCACAGAGTATGCCCTAAACAAGACTGTATTAAATGCCTATAGCTTTACTCTCTTTTCATTCAGCTCCTTGGAAACTAAACTTCATAATATATTATGTAAATTAACATCTTTCTTTAGATATCTCTTATCTTCAGAATTCAAATTATGTGAAATACCATTTTTTGCATTTGTTCTAGAGAATACAATTATAATATATAGTAATCAGACATAAATGTGGGATATCATTCCTACTTTAGGGATAGGTGCTTCTAGGCTAAGAAATGCACTTCCCATATTTAGAGTGTATCTAAATACTTTAGACATAGAACATACTTAAATTCCAAGGTGGCATTCATTTTTAAAATGCCCTGACATTTCATGGGGTCATTTTCTTTTAAAAGCATACTGAACTTTACGAAGGAAATGAGCATGACGATAACTTATAAAGCATCTTTTAGAAAGGAACATGGTGATGGAGAGCTAAAAGAGGCATTGCAGCTCTAGCATAGTACTCTCAGATTTTAGCAACAGAGGAAATTGAGGCCCAAGGATTTTGAGTGATGAAAGGCACAAAACTTGTTAGTGGCAGAACCTAGACTACAACTCTGCCCTGGAGATTGTCATATCGGTTACCTCTTTTTTACTCCAGGCACTAACATAAGCTACTCATAGTTCAAGAGCAATTACACAAAATGCCATTAGTATTACCTGCAAGATAGACAAATGCATCCAATTTTTTGCACACATTGCTATTTTGAGACAATATTTTCCTGCTGTAAAGCCTAATTCACTGAAAGAAATTTGTGCTTGCCTATCATTTTTTTTTTCTAAAGCAACGTAAGCATCAATGAATCACTGATAAGTACTGGGTATAAACACAAACCACTAGACATATACCAGACCCTCCCCACAGAAGTCAGCATCTTATGAACTCATGATTTCTCACAAAACCAACATTGTACATAGATAAAAGTAAAAGATATGGCTCTTTTGCTAAAATATCATGACTTCTAATAGATACCTAAAAGATAAAGCCAGCACATACAACGGGTTCTCTTTTTCCCTTCCACAGTCTAAGAAGATGAAGGAAACTTAAACACATCCAAATACATTTGGCTATGATGAGAGGGTTTTTTTTTTTTCCTGAAAATTTGCAGGACTTTCGGGAAAGGGAAGCATGTTAGAGGTGACATGGGTGACAATGGAGGCCAGAGGGCAATTGGAAAGAGAAAGACAGCAGGCAGGAGGAAGTGGGGAGGGGGTAGAAAGAGAAGGAGGGGATGGGAGGGAAGACTGTCACTGCAGTAAAAGAGTTAGAAGTTATGCTTATACGCAGAATCTAAAAAAAACATGATACAAATGAAGTTATTTGCAAACAGAAACAGACTCACAGACTTAGAGAATGAATTTATGGTTACCAGAAGGGATGGGTGGTGGGGAGGGATAGTTAGGGAGTTTGAGACTGACACGTACACACTGATGTATTCAAAATGGATAACCAACAAGGACCTACTGTATAGCACAGGGAACTCTGCTCAATATTATGTTACAACCTAATTGGGAAAAGAAATTGAAAAAGAATAGATGCTTGCACACGTATAACTGAATCACTTTGTTGTACACCTGAAACTAACACAACATTGTTAGTCCACTGTACTCCAATATAAAATTAAAAGTTAAAAAAAAGTAGTAGGAAAGGCGATAAATAAAAAAGAGGACAATTAGATGATCTCTTCAAAGTTCCCACGAGCACATCACTCAGCATTTACTTTTCTTGCATAATTCCACTGCACTATAAACATGCCTTCCATTCCTGTCCTTTTAGCACTGAGGTCAGCTATCACTTTAGTTTCCTAACCTGTATCCTATGCTACCCTGTACCTGTTCTCTAGGACTTCCGCTGCCCTCTTTGCCTCCTTCCGCTCCCATCCGCATCTCAGTCTCAATCCAGCCAGAAGGCAGAAGTTGCTCTAAATTTGTGTCTTCAAACCTTTCAGTAGTGTAGTGAGCCCTACATATCCGCGGTTCTACATCTGTGAATTCAACCAACCCCGGATCCGAAATATTTGAAAAAAAAATACAGAAATTTCTCAAAAGCAACACGTGAGTTTGCCACAGACCAGCAAGTACTTACATAGCATTTACATCATATTAGGTACTATAAGTAATCTAGAGATGATTTTAAATATACAGGAGGATTGTGTAAGTTATATATGCCATTTTATATAAGGGACTTGAGCATCCCCAGATTTTGTTAACCAAGGGGATCCTGGAACCAATACCACACAGAAACCGAGGGTCAACTCCCGAAAGTACTTAAGTATAATAAGGAAGTCAAAAAAGTATCTTTTCTTCTGCCTTCCTGTCTGTCTTTATCTGCATAGGTCCAGCCACCCTTTCTTCACTCCCCTCCCCTTGCATCCCCTCTTTTACTATTCTCTTCTTCTGTCTCAAAGAGAAAAAAAGTGGGATATTTCCTTAGACTGCCACCCTCTATAAGGAACATCATTTAGGCAAAGACTTCCATGGAATATGCTTCATTTCAATTGATTGGGAGTTTAAAATCTATGATATTTGACAAGCTGTGCATTCTTACATAATTACAGCGTGCTTTGGGTAGCATTTTAAGTTATGAAGCCAAGAGCAAAGTGATTTTAACAACTTGAAATGTTAAATTACTTGTGTGGAATGTTCCTTATGGAGACTCATTGCTGTAATGAAATGGAATTTTTTTGGTCATAAATAATAGGAAAAGTGAGAATTTCAGTCAGAGTATTTTGAAGATATATTTGACTTCACTGTATCATTAATAGGCATTACAATGGCTTTGAAGTCAAGAACAGTTACCAAATCATTTCAAAATATGAATCTGACAAGAAATACATTAGAGAAATCAAGCTATTAACATTGAATAAGCCCATGCGATAGAACACAAGTGTGTTGCATGTATTTACAACAGTTATAGCAGTAATTTGCTGTGCTTGGCGGATTTTCTACTATAAAATAATAGAAATAAGAGTTTGCTATGGGAATCAGATTATCATAAATATTAGAAAATCCTTAACTTATTTGCATATTTTAAAAACGAATGTGTGTCACAAAAACCTATTAAATGTGGCAACCAATCAAAGAAACTCAATTTTTCTATATGAGGAAGAAGAATGGGATTTTTTTTTCTCTCCCAGTTACCATCTTCATTATAACATCTTCATTCTAACATTATAATGTTACCATCCTTCTATGCTGAACTCCAGGAACAGTCCTGCATTTAATGTTTGTCTTTAACATATAGTTCACACACTACACATGAACTTCCTTCTATTCCCTGTACTGAGGAAAGTTCCAAATTAGTATTTTCCTCCCAGACCTGTCCAATGAGTTTAGATTAACGTAGGTACTACCCACTCAGCAGGTCTACTTAGGCAGCCCATAGACCCATCCAACTCAAGAGGTGCAAGATAAATGGACCATCTTTCTCTTCAACATCCTTATCCAATCAATATTCTCCATCTCAGTTGATGGTGATCCCATGAGAAACCTAGGAGGCACCCTCCTTCTTTCTCAATACCACATCCGGTGGGTAACATAAAATCCTTCTGTTTTCAGATCCTCATGATTCCTGAAATCTACTCTCTGTCTCAGGTCAATATTTCATCATCACTCCTGTGGAAAAACTGTGGTAGTGTTATGACTGGTCTCCCCATTTCCAGATTTGTCTCTTTTAAATCCACCCCCATTGGAGGGATCTGATATCTGCTGTACACAGCATATGTTGGATTTTGCCTTTTGATCCAATTGGTGAGTCCTTTGGTTTAATACGATGTTTGGTCCCTTTATATTTATCTACATTTTTTTTTATGTGACATGTGTTTGACCTTAGTTCTGTCATCATAGGTTACATTCTCTGATATATTTATTCTAATGTATGGTCTTTGCTTTCTTTGCATTTCTTCTGATAATTTAGATTTATTTTTGTTTGCATGGTTACACTTATAACTATAATTTTATATAGTATCTTAATACTCTTTTCTCTCTTGTTCCTCTAAAGCAAGAATTTAAGTAATATATTCAACCTTCCCTCTCAATTTTATTGAATATAATTTTCTTAATGTTTATCTTTATGCCATTTAAGCATACTAATACGTATGTTACCTGATTTATGAGTTTTAAATTTTATCTTTTGACCCTCAGCTTTATAAATCTGCATCTTTGGAGTCTCCCAACTATTTTCCTCTTCCCTCTCCCAAGCTCAGTCTTTTAAAGATATGTAAATTTTACACTGTCAGGGCTTATAACTCTCACATTCTGTTTTGAAGCCTTAATTCTCACACTTATTTTAGTCTTTTATCCTATATAATTGGATTCAATTCTCATTGCCAGTCTTTATTAAATTTATTATTAGCTGGATTTTATCATCATGTTTTTATCAGAGATGGTGGAAACTATATTCATTGATTTCTTACATGTTCAAAAAATGTTTATCTGCTGCATTTATAGATATTTTGCTTGCTTTGGTCTAAACTCTTTGGTTTAAACTTTTCTTTTGAGAACTTCATAGGCTACATTTTCTTTCAGTCTTGACCACTGCTGTGAGTAACTATAAGACTAAATTAAATTTTTTGCCTTATAGATGAACTGAATTTTACAAGTCTACTTAGGCAAATATCTTTGTCTTTAGCAATTAAACAGTTTACTGGGCTATGTCTCAATCAATTATTCTCCGTGAATTTCTCCTAGGACATGTCCATTTGTTCTGTAGATTCAAGCCTCCTCTTTTTCCGGAAAATTTTCTTCAATTGTCTTGATCAAAGGTTTTCTGTTCCTTATTTTGGTTCTTTTATTCAGAGATACCACCGAAGTGCATTTCATATTTCTTGCCATTTTTTCTCTCTAATCCTCTTCAATCCTTCATTTATGTCCAATTTCTTCTTTAGCCTATCCTCTAGTGAATTTTTTTTGTCTGCCATTTGTTTCTCTTATTCTTTTTTAAATTTTTTCTGGTGGCATCTCTGTAAAGATTCCATGCCGGTTCCCTATCAGTTATTCCTCATCTTTGAGTCTTGGACCACAAATTTATGTGGAGGCAGTGATGAGGTGGCTCCAGGCCATGTTCCATGCTGATTTTCAATGAGATTTTACACAAGATTTGCTTTATGAACGTGGCTTTTATGTTTTCTTTCTCTCCAGCCAGTTTCTCGGAAGCAGCAATGGTATTCACAATGCCCAGTAACTCTCCTCCATCTATCCTGCCTCACTGAAAGACTCTCCATGTGAACTTGACCTCACCCACACCTTCTCAGTGTCAAAGGAGCCCAAGAAAGTTCCAAGTACCATCCTAAGCATAATTCCCACCTCCAAAGTGTGGATTGATGGTATGTGTTATGGGCTGAATTGTGTCCCCACAAAATTCATATGTCAAAGTCCTAACCCCCAGGACCTCAGAATGTGACTGCATTGGTAAGGAATTGACTGTAATGAAGAAAAAGGAAATGAGTTAAGTGAGAAAAAAATGTAAGCACCCAAGTTGCCTGATAGAGTTAGGCTCTATACTATCCTCTGCAGTTCTTTAGATTTGATGCTTTTATTACTCTGGGCCCTTAAATAGAATGTGACTTTCTTAATGATAAGAGCCATATGTCTTGTATTATACATATTTGAAACAGACAAAGTGGCTCAGTTTGACTTCTTTTGAATCTCCACCACCCACCCACCCCCTCTACAGCATGGATTTAGTCTACCTTAAGTATCAATAAACACACATTGGCCAAATAAGAGAGAAAGAGAGAGGATTAGGGAGGACGGGAGAGAGTTTCCAAAACACTAGATGATTTACAGAAATTACTAAATCCATGTAAAGATAAAAAGAGTGAGATCTCTGTCTTCATTCTTGTAAACAGGGACATATGGCATAGAATATGTAAATGTCCAGTGCAAAGGCATCACCAAGGGACCTAGAAGTAGGAATGATGTTTCAATACTTATTTGTCTACAATTTACATCTATTACCCCTGAGAGGACCTTTGGTACTTTGGGGTTGTTTCCCTTTCCACCTTCTTATAAAGTCAATACGACTTAAAGAACCATTAATGGGGCTCTAATTGAATCAAGCAACAATCCTGTTATTATTGCTCACTTGACTTTCTGTCATTTCTGAAAATGACCTTATTCTAAAAGGCTGACATTGAAGATCGTTTATGTACAAAAGGTTTATTCAGACAGTACTTAACTTCCTGGTTCTTTTTTTCTCTCTTTTTCCCCAAAACTGAAGATCAAAGCACGGTATTTCACAGTTGGACTTTACATTATTTATTTATTCATTTGATTTTTTTCTACAGACAAATTTCTTTTTGAGAACAGGAGTGCTCTCTTACGTCGGTAGCTTATGATATAGTAGTCATGGTCATATGAAATATCTACCCTTAAAAGTAAACAGATAGATAGATCTTACCACAAACAAAATAATACATACTGGATTACACAGATGCGTAGAGAACTTTGGGACTGTAACATGAAAGCAAAGAAACCATAGATTATAAATGTTCATATCAAGTTCCCACCTTTCTTTGGTCAGTTACAAATCTATTAATTTCCCATATTGCTATCAAAGCTAAATCAAATAAATAAGTCTTGTAATCACTGGAGAATCAGTTAGCATATAACAGATCATCTCCCTTTAAAAATGAGAATCATTAATTTTTACAGATATAATTCATACAACCTAAATTTTACTCATTTAAAAAAATGTCTTAGGTAGATCTGACATATTAAAATATTTCTTTACTAAAATGGACTTTTAAAAACATGGGGTTCTCATTAATAAAATGGATTTACTATTTCATTAAATTCAGAATAATTTTCTGTCATTTCTTCTTATGAGAATTGGATTTTTTTCAAGTGTTAAATTCTTCCTTATGTTTCATAGTCTTTGACGTATAAGTTGCCAAGTTATGGTCCTTTATGTTCAGTGACCATTTTACAAAAAAAATCAGTGAAATAATCATGAAATATTCTCATGGCCATAAGAACACAGTTGAAAATATCTACTATGCCATTTGCAATT
Source organism: Monodon monoceros (assembly GCF_005190385.1). NCBI lineage: Eukaryota > Metazoa > Chordata > Mammalia > Artiodactyla > Monodontidae > Monodon > Monodon monoceros. Next base: position 15,711,908 of record NW_021703773.1, read on the forward strand.
TTTTAGGAAGTGATTGCCTGTCGTTGTGGTAAATCTCCAAATGAGCAAGTCGGTTTTGAAGAAGAATGTGGAATCTTGGTCATTAAGGTCTTTGATTTCAATAATGTGCATGGTCACTGTTCTATGTTCTTCATAGATATCACAGATATCTTCTTCTAATATCTTCTTTTCATTAGTATGTCTATGATGATTTTAATGATAACAAAGAAGTTCAGCCTATACTAATATATTAATCATTTGATGTCTGTTATGAATTATAAGGCACCACAAAGATTATTGATTACACATCACTGCATATTCAGATGAGCAAACCAAATAGATGAAGACATTAAATAAGTTGTTCCAATCAATGAAGCTGGCAATATTAGATTTTCCAAAGAAATCAGAGTCCTGATAGCTAATGTAATACATTTTTGGTTATTAATCTCTAATATGATGTGTTTCACTTAGCAACACACCAAAGACTTTTTAATAGATTTTATCTTATAAACTCACACCAAATACATCTCCTTTCCCTCTTAGATCCATTAGCAATGGTCAATATAATTCAGTAACGATAATTATGAGTATGTGCTCAATCTAGTACGTGCCAAGCGACCAAGTAATTTGATAAATGCACATTATCTAATTGTATCCTCAAAATAACCGCAGGAGACCTACGTAATCAATTATGCTGGTTTTGCTGAAGGAAATGAGGCTTCAGAAGGTTAAATAACTTAGACAAACATAGACAGTCAAATGAGATGGGGCCAGTGTTCGATCCATGTTTGTTTGACTCCAAAATCCAAACTCCACCCGTGGTTACTGAATTTTCATGTCCTTAAGTCTTATATTCTTATTTGGACATTGAGTTCCTTGAAGATATAAACACTCTTTGTGCTCCCATAATGCCCAGAATCTCAAGTAAGTTATCTTTGGTTTACAAAAAAAGGGGTAATGATCAGTACAGGTGATTCTGTAAACCATTAGGTATACCACTGAAATCTAAGACTACACATACACTATGGCTCCATTTGTCAGAACAAAAACAAAAAAAACTTTTCAGTTTCTAACCAAAGAGAAATCAATTGCTCAGGAGTGGCATTATCAATTTCACTAAAATGGGAGGATGTGGAAAATGACACGTGTCTACATGTGTTCAGTCTAAACCAGCACTTTTAAGTGACCTGATACCTTGGCTATGGTAGAAAATAACACCTGACACACAATCCCTCTGTAAAAATTACTTCCAGGACAGCCTGAACCATCACTTACATTTTATTTTGCTCCATGTTTCACTGCTATCCTAGCCTTCAGCTTTGCTACTCCTTTTTGCACTCCTGTCCACACGTCTCCCCTAGTTATGAATTAGCCATTCTTCCAGGATCCCTCTCTACATTTTGCCAACAAGTCGTCACACTTTCTTCTGTTGTTTCCAATCAGAGTCAGCCTCTGCCTCTCATGTTTGCGTGCTCCTGGGAGTATTTCTCACATCCAGCCTCACCTACCCTCCAACCCAGTACGGAACCTACACGTGATTCAAAGTGTGGGGTTTTTTGTTTGTTTGTTTGTTTTTGCGGTACGCAGGCCTCTCACTGTTGTGGCCTCTCCCGTTGCGGAGCACAGGCTCCGGACGCACAGGCTCAGCGGCCATGGCTCACGGGCCCAGCCGCTCCGTGGCATGTGGGATCTTCCCGGACCGGGGCACGAACCCGTGTCCCCTGCATCGGCAGGCGGACTCTCAACCACTGCGCCACCAGGGAAGCCCGAAGTGTGGGGTTTTGAGGTTTCCATTTACTCGAGGTTCTGAAATGAGATTTTTATCCTTTTGTGGTTAAGAAGATACATTACATGTATATTTAAGTCTGCATCTTGATTTGGAACCTGGCAATTTTGTGAAATGCCATGGATGTTGAATAATAAAATCTAAACTTAGTAATCATTCTTCAAAGAAAACACTATTTAGCACTATTTAAAAAGAGCACATTCTAATAAGCAAAATAGGAAAATCCTAGGGGAGCATGAAAGATTCTTATTGCAATGTTTGAACAATATATCAATTTCTCCTTAAATCTCTGTGCTCAGAAATCAGGAAAACATTTTCCTTAATCCTAAAAATACACTGTAGTTGCTAAAGACACACACAAGCTTAGGTTTGGAAAAGACCATTCATGATCCTTAATCCAGTTGTCTCTTAGACAGAGATTTGGGCAGCTCTGCCCTTAAGTCATTTCAGCACCTTTTGAAAACTACTTAGTTATCTGAATGTACGTGCTGTGGAGTTTTAACCATATGAATCCTTGCTTCATCTTCTCTTCTACAATCCAAATAATTCTGGAATTTTTTATATGTCATCCTCCCCCCAAATCTTTACTTATTTCTCCACTAGCTTTGTGGACCTTGAGTGTTTTCAAATATAAAGAAAATTCAATTTTTCTCCTCTACATTTTCTTCCTTGAAAGTGGGTTTGACCTATTTTTCCAGCCAGATGGAAACTTTAGTCACGGGGAATTTCAAACTGTCAGTGAATTTCTGAATTTCTTACCTTGCATATTTCCTAGTTGTCTGAGAGCAAGTTTTAGCAAAATGGTTAATCAGCTTATTTTCTCAGAAGATGACACAACATAGAAGGACATGAGATTTTGACTCACACATGGGATTTAGTTCATATTTGTACTAAGCTTTCTGTTAAAACTGTAAAATTGAGTAAATCACTTAACCTCTCTGTATTTCTGCTTCCTCATCTGTAAAATGAGGGTAATAAAACTCACTTTATAGAGCCACTGTGGAGATTAAAAGTGTCCAACACATAGTCAGCAGTCCAGAATTGTTAATTCGTGACGTTCTTCTGGACATAGTAAATTCTGACCGGAATCTACTACACGCATCAAGAGACTCAGGGATTTTTCTATCTGATGGAGGTGGTGACTTGTAATTTTCCAGTCTTTCCTATATGCTTCTCAACACAATCCTACATACATGTTGGGATATTTATGTATGAGATGTCATTGTGAACATCTCTGCTGTAAAGGCAGAAATGAGACAGATTCTCAACAACTCAAAGACTGGTTTTACTCCCCATTGTTTTGGGGAAACTCAAAAGTTTGAGGAGCTTGATGAATTTCTACCAACAGACAAAAGTCCGATTGGTATCAAAGTATTTTCAGATACTATTGTGATCAGTGAATGTTCATTTGGGATAAATCTTATATACATGGGTCTATAAATAATCTACCAGAAAAGCTGACAGTTTTCACTTAATGAGATTGATTTTAATTTCAGGTACTGTAATTAATTATTCATTAATGTAAATCTCTTTTTTACGTGGGTTCAGCTAAGCTAGCATTAAAGCTTCAAAGGCTTAGAGAAAAAAAGAGCTAAAGAAGAGTGTCAAAACCTTAAATTTACTCAGAGTATTAAGGCATTTTCTGCAAATAAGCTAGTATACCTAACACAACATACAACTAAGAAAATATAATGCATAGTATGAGTCTATTAACCTAGATTTCTTAGCACTTACCATGCAAATTAAAATGAGGCTTTATTTTAATTTATGACATTCAACTAAAATGTTATTTTTCAGTTACCATCATAATTATCCTATGCCTCATATTTCATTTCTTTTTGAGCTCCTGTTATTAACACAGCAGCAAGGAATAATGTAAATGTCCAGCAGACAAAGTAAATGTCAAATCACCAATCTCACTGAATAGAAGAAGAATCTGAAAGTATAAATCTACCATTTTCTGAGTACTCCTGTGCTGTGTAACATATACAACACTTTATATATGTTGGTGTTTGATCATATTATTGATCATCCACGTTTTACATAATAAGGTAACTGCGATTAGGGATGTGACTAAATTCACACACACAGTACGTACTGGAGCTGAGATTCAAGCTATCTCCTTGGCCCATGCTTTTCCATCTACTGCATGAGAATCTGTCCTTCAAAGGAAGTTGATAGTTACTTTTCTGCTGTATGGTTATATTAATGCTGTATTTTTAAAGGAGGAATACATTTTCCTGCAACCACATCAGAAAATTTCACCGTTTCTCTACTATAAAAATGACTTGGCCTGAACTTGTTCGAAAAAGCACAGTTGCAATTCATTTGTTTTACACAAGTGGAGATGTTAATTATTGGAGTAAACTGCAGTGTTGAGAATTGTTGAGGTACAAGTTGAACGATGCTAGGCGTGAACTAGACAGCCAAGACCTAAAACCAGGGAAAATATGCATTCTCCTCACTAAAGAAGAACAGGGTCCGGGTGAGAACGCTGCTGTGCCTTGCTGATGGGACATCCCACCCCACTGCCCTCACAGGAGTCTCTTCAGCTTGTATGCCATGAAGCGCAGATCTCATCCTTACAGATGCCGGTCCCTAAACCATCAATGTATCATAAAACATACACCATCCTCCAGAAACAATCAGAGAAATAGGCCCAGATCACACATGGCTTTTGCATCACAATCACCAATAACTGCTATTTCACTTTTAGCTTTCATTCTGGAAACTACAGACAAAAATGAACCTGTGTTTTAAATTTCTCTTTTTGCTTGGAATTTAGCAATGGTGTAAATGGTGCTTAGAATTTAACAATAGTCATAGGTGCTCCTGTCATGAGAATAAATATCACTCTTTGTCTAAATTTATTTGCATGTAAGACATTAACTGTAATACACTTTATCTCTATTAAAGGTAGAAGAAATGCCTTCAAACTATTGAAAATTTGACATTAAAATATTGGTTTATTGCCAAAGTTTTATAATATAAATGTTTAATCTAATTTTATAATCATACATGACTAATCTGTATATACTGAAGTTTAATAATTTGATATAAAATTATTTAACAAACTGTAACTAGCTAGTATTCATTTCTTTAATTTCCCTATCCCCTTTGTTTTAGTTTCTAGTACATTAAGTTGACTAGAAATGAGTAGATTTTAACATGTTCAAAGAAGCGTGATCCTAATTTCAACATTTCTCCTGTCTAGGACCTGGACAACTAAAATACTTCTTGAATTCAAATTAGTGTAAATTCCTTGAACCACCCCACCTCTAAACATTCAAAGACTGACTCAGCTTGTAGTTCTTTCACTTCTCCTGCCTTTTTTGAGACTTACCAAAATTTAATTTTTATAATACAGTGATACACCTCACGGAAAGAATATGAATGGAAAGCTAACTTTCATCAAGTTTATATTCAAGATTGAGACTAAAAACAAAAGCAGACTCACAGATATAGAGAATAGATTTGTGGTTGCCAGGGTGGAGGGATGATTGGGGAGGGATGGATTGGGAGTCTGGGATTAGCAGATGCAAACTCTTATGTATAGGATAGATAAACAACAAGGTCCTACTGTATAGCACAGGGAACTATATTCAATATCCTGTAATAAACTATAATGGAAAAGAATATGAAAAGGAATATATATATGTGTGTGTATATATATTTCTATAACTGAATCAATTTGCTGTATAGCAGAAATTCACACAATATTGTAAATCAACTATACTTCAATAAAATAAAATTTTACAAAAGATTGAGATGTAAAATGCATATAATTAAGACCTCTGGCTCTAGGCCACTCACACACGTGGCTCTGCCACTTTGTACCTATCTGACCTTGGGTGAGTTCCTTAGCCTTTGTGTGCCACAGTTTCACAATCACAGTGCTCATCTCCTAAGTGTATTGTGGGAACTGAGGACATAAACAAAAAGTGCTTACAATGGTGTCATGCACACACTAAGCGCTCAATAAATCTCAGCTATTGTTGTGGGTCATATTTTATCAATACAGCTGTCAAAATGTAATAATGCAACTTTAATTTATGGATGAAGTTACTGCTGAGTGAGTTCGTACTGTGTCCAGAGAAGGACGAATGAGAAAAAAACAATCAAGTATGTAAGCATTGTTCCACAAAATGTGGGTCAGACATATTGTATGAGACAATACAGTTGTCAGACCATCTAAATTCAAAGTCTGTGGTCTGAACAAGGTAGAAAAAATAGTTGGCACTTCTAGTACAGTGTTGTTCTATGTAATTAGTTAACATGTTCTTTGCCAACTTTACAGTTGTTGACAGAGTGCATTAAAAATGGGAATTTGGTTCTCAGATAAAAAAACTGGTTGAATATTACAGTTTTCAGACAAAGGTCATAATATCCCTGAGAAAGAAATTGAATCAATCACTATTTGCCATTTACTTACAATCTGACCCAGGGTTCAAGCCCAAAAGTTATAAGTGCAGTAACGGCAAAAAATACCATATAGTTTGGTCAAACTATACTGCCTAGTCTTTAGAATTAATGTATGAGGCTTGACTTACACACCCCCAAATATAGTTCCCAAGACCAATATCTATGCGTTTTCTATATTTGAACATTGTGTCGATATATGACAATATCACTGGGTGTGCAAGCCCGAAGAACGCTAGAGAGAAAGAGCTATAAGTTACTTCCAATGAGGCAACTCAGGGGGCAGTGCACAGACAGTACTAAATCCAGATCAAAGGTCTGCATCTCCAGAAGCACAATTCAAACTTTAGCATATTCCTGAAAGGAAGAGATACGCTCTCATTTTAGGAATTAAGTGAAAGATTAAGAGCCAGAGAAACTGATTAAACAGGAATTTGTCTGCAAGTGCTCCAGCAGGTGGGTGCAGGAAGATACCGCCAGGGGCTGATAGGAAGCAAACAGATGGTTAATGACTTGTGGGTGATAAAAGGGCTGGTTTGGGACTAATCTCACAAACACCATTTCTTCTTACCCTTTTTGTCTTCATGCCAAACAGGTGTGTGGAAATCTGAATAGTGAAATGTTGAATAGTTAATTTAGGAGGCTGGCAAATTAAAATAGGAAATTAACAGGGGAAATGCTAAATAGCCAAAATAAAATCTGGACATCTTTCTTCTTCTAGGTTGATAGGTGACCTGAATTTTTCCTTGAACAATTAAGGCTGATTACTTTGATTCTGCACGTTAATCTTGCGGCATCTCGTTGATTGACAGTTATATACATATTTAGAATAGAAAATGGAGTCATTTAATAATGTTTTCATATTAAAATAAATGTTTTGATTTATTACCATAGACATGTTTGAATTGATAAGGTAATCAGTCTTCTCAAATAGACACTTTTTCATTACCTCTTTTGGCCAGGATGGATGGTAGATGGGCATGCTGTTAACAAACTTTTCACTGAGATAATTCAATTACACAAAACTCCTTATGAATCTCAAAAAGAAAGTTGTATTTTATCCGTACTTTTTATGTTCACTTGTATCTCTAGAAATCATCATTCTGGAAGACTTAATCATCCAATGCCACATAGAGATCCTATGCTTTCGACGCACGTTTCAGATACTATTTTATATACACACAGTATGCTTGAATGTAAAGATCATAAGCCAAAATGTTTACCAAATTAATCAGAATCACCAGACAACCTTGTTAAAAATGAAGACCCAGATTCTACTACAGATTGCCTCACAGACCTACTGGAGATGGAACTCAAAAATCTTTATTTTAAATAACCATCTGATACAAATCTTATGCACCCTTTTGAATTCTGAGATTCACTAAGAAGACTCCAAATCTTAAAGCACTGCTGTTATTCCCACTACTTTAATAATGTCTCTATGAAAAGCACATGATATGGTCAGTGAGAACACTGGACTTAGAATCTTGGAATGTAAAGCCTGTGCCTTAGTAGCTCTGCAACCTTGCACAAGTCTTTTAACTTCTGTAATGTTTGGTTTAACCATCTGTTTCATTGAGTAGTTAAGGACTGTTTTTCTCCCAGTCCTACATGCCAGAATTCCAGAATTAGTACTAGACTGCTGCATTGGTACTATAAATCCTGAGAACTCTATAATTAGTATTGGATACACATAACTTATTATATATCAATTTTTAATAGTTATGTGTAAATCTGTATTTATTGCTATCACCAAACTATATCACTATAACTATTAAATGCTTACTTTGTGTTTACAATAATTTGGAAGTGAGAAAGAATTTTTTTAACAAAATACAGCTAGCCTGAGTATTAAATCAGAAAAGTGCTGGGAGAAAAATTCTCATTTACATAAATTAAATGATTATTCATTGTTTTATACTGAGAGAAAGAAAACAAATTATTAAGAAGCTATTTTATATATTAACTTCTGTATACTTAAGATGTAAAAGTAACCTACCATTGTAAAATATCCCTGGTGACCTTATTAATATAACTTTTAAAATTCTACATTTCAAAAGGACCAGGAAAACCATATTTTAATATCTTTCTGTTACATATTGATCAAGCCCAGTAAAATTCATCCTAACAGAAAAGAATTGAGATCATCATCACATGCATTGTGAGGGCTTCTGAAGAATGTAGAAGCTTTCAAATATTTAAAGTACACCCGCTTAAAGCTACTTGATAATACTGCTAACAAGAGAGCAGATGCGTAGGCATCAAAATAAAGCTTGGATATGCAGAATGTCATTTGGAAATCATTTGCAGATTGCTTGTGGCCACACATGACAAATACATGCTCTTAGTACCACACTCCCCAGGGTGTTGTTAGAATTTTTCTGAAGATGACTTGGCCATTATTATAAAAATACAAAGTTCAACCCTGGTCCTGTTCTCTAGTAGTTCATCAGCCTCAGTAAGAATAATAAAACAATGAAATAAGTTCTCTGTGACTTGAAAAAGATAATGTTAGGTTTTCTTTGACACAGGTAACATGATAAAGAATTTCTGCATAGATTTTAAGAATACATAAGCCTGGATGACTTTCATGGAAGGTCACAAATGCATGTACACTTACTGGACACTCTTTGACTTCTATTAGAAGTTCATATTTCTCAGCAGGAATTAAGGCTGAGTTATGCTAACTCAACAAAAGAGTAGTTTGATATACACATTAAAAGTCATTCTTTTATGGTCTGTCCACCATGATGATTGTTTTCTTCATTTCCAATATTTTTCCATTATAATCAGCACAACTGCTCAGAAAAATGTTTCAGTTATTTTCCCCCACGTATGTCAACATGAATAAGATTCATTTAGGAGAAACAAGTATGTACTGTATAAATTGAGGTATAAAATTTCTCAATTTCCCAATTTTGTGTTTGGTTTAAATGGCTTGTTGTACCTCTTTTTTTTCTTAACTTTTTATTTTATACTGGAGTATAGCTGATTAACAATGTTGTGATAGTTTCAGGTGCACAGCAAAGCGACTCAGCCATACGTATACATGTATCTATTCTCCCACAAACTCCCCTCCCAGCCAGGCTGCCACATAACATTGAGCAGAGTTCCCTGTGCTATACAGTAGGTCCCTGCTGGTTAACCATTTTAAATACAGAAGTGTGTACATGTCAATCCCAAACTCCCTAACTATCCCTTCCCCCTACCCTTCCTCCCAGTAACCATAAGTTCTTTCTCTAAGTCTATGAGTCTGTTTCTGTTTTGTAAATAAGTTCATTTGTATCATTTCTTTCTGGATTCTGCATACGAGGGATTTCATACAATATTTCCCTTCATTAAGGAATGTTAGAGCATTAGCACTTGATTAATATACCTCAAAGTGAAAAGTTGTGTTTTATTGTTTATTTTGACCTCAGGGTTAATTGATTTGTAATGATTTGATGTGTTAGGCACAATTTACATTATAAAATTGAGACTGGAAGTTGCAACAATAACCCATTCGTTAAGCAATCTATATGCATGCTCAATCATTTCATATGACTACCAACTTAGAGAAATATAGCAGTATCATTTATTCACAAATAATATTTAAATAGATTCTGTATACTAGGTCTTTTATGGGTCCTTGGGGTATAGCAATGTACAAGATAAGCCAGACCTCTGCTCAAGTGGTCCTTACCTGCTAGTGGGGGGAAAAGAAACTAAGTAGATCTAAAAATAAATCTAAATAGAGTCCCTTGGCTGATATAGACAATGATTGGGAAACTCCTCTAGACTGGACAGTTTCTGAGGAGCCATTTGAGCTGGGAATTAAATGATAGAAAGGAGATATCCCTGTGAAAAGAGCTCCCAAAATAAAGAATAACAGTACAAAAGCCCAGAGTTACTGCAAACATAGGCCAGCATCGCAGAGCTCACAGTCTAGCGAAAGATACAGACAGTTAAGCCCTGCAGTTTGAAAAGCATGCCTACACCTCCTATGGCACGTTATTACACAGGAGCACCTTAGAGAGACATGCAATGGAAAAGGGGAGGAGGAGAAGACCAGTGACCAAAACAAGGCCTAAAGAATGAGCTGGAATAGTTATTTGGAGACTAGCACATTCCAGGATCAGGGAGTTGACATGTGACTGGACCGTGGTAAGCAAGATGGAGAGGGGCATGAGATGAGCTACAATGTGACCTTCATTTTACCCAAAACCAATAGGCTCTATATTGTGAAGTCAGGAAAACTATAACACTTCTATTTCAAACAGATTTTGAGAAAGCATCTTAATTATATGATAACATTTGATCTATTCATTTCAGTTGTGCGATTTCTGTTTGTCCCTTACTAGGTTTTCCTTTCTATACCGTTCTCATAATGATAAATTATCCCCTAATTGTTTGCATACAGTTATATTAGCAGTTTTCCTTTAAATTAAAATGAAATTAGACTCCCTAAAACATGAGGACTTCAGATTTTTGGAAAAGTATATACTCTGCATATTCTCCCAAATGTTTTCTATTACCAAGCATAATTCATTCAGCCAAAAAGCTCCACTCTATCAAATCAGTAAGGGTTTCTTTTGCGCACTCATCTGATGGAAGCAAGCAGCAGGCTAAGGAGGGTGAATTCAGTCATAGCTCAGAGTTTTAAAACTTTACACTTTTCAATGAATAGTAATTAAAGAGCTGGCAAATCAAAAAAAATGTGTCTTTATTTCTGCAAATTCAACCAATTGATGTTCCCAGAAAAACTAAGCTAAAAGTTCTACTCCTCCCTAAATCAGGCTTATTTTCAACAAGGATCAAGCCTTTTCATAAAACAATTTACTTCGTCTATTTCCAACTAATTTGCAGACTGATGAACTGGTTCACAAAAGTGAGCAATTCAGTATTTTGAAGCAATCGAAAATATCTCAAGATACCCTGCAAGAAAAAGGCTCTGTGCTGTCTTTCGGCTGCAAGGACTCACCAGCAAGGCCTTTGCTTGGAGGAGGAAAACCAAACTGTGTCTTATCTAATGCATACAAGAAATAGCTCCTTCAGCTTCAAGACGGTCTATGAATAGAGGGAACATATAATATATCTTCCAAACTGGGACACTTTTAAGATTAAAAGGAGGCTCTATTAACCACTATGGAGGGACCGCAGGCATTAACTGGGACACGTGTCCTCACTATCTATGAAGCACAGGCCCGGGAAGCCTTTAGAAAATTATCCTTTATCTCCCCACAGAGAAATATGAAGCATAATAAATTGTAAACATCTTTGATGAAGGAAAGGACTGTTTGGGGCACTATTATCTAAAACCTCTAAGCCTTACAGCTTCCCCTTAGTTTCACCGACTTTATAATGTATATAAACATGAATATAGAGTCTCTGAGCTTTTTGGAGAAAAGCACCAAACTCTTCAGCTTCTCTTGAACATGGAAACATAATTGTGACATACAACAGACTGACCTCCATGCAAAACTAGTCGCAGTGTATCCACACTTAACCCATTTGTCACCAAGTTTGAAAAAAAAATCCCACTGCTGGAAGACCAGATGCTGCGTATTTCTCTAGAAATAGTTACAGGTAGGTACGTATCTCCTCTCATTATCAGGCTACCCTTGGGAATTAAACTACTGTCAGCCCTACTAACACTAAGTTTAAACTTGTGGCTTGGAAATCTATCCAGCCTTGAATATTAACTGCTAATTCTACACTTATAATTAACTGCCCCCTCTTACAGACAGAGCAGGATAGAGAAAGGTGATAAGAAAAGAGGTGTTATAGAAGGAAGTTAAAGGAATAAGGAGGAAGAAGAAATAGAGAAAAAGGAAAAGTAAAAATAGGAAGAAGGGAGAAAACGAAGGAGAAAAAACTGAAATATGAGTGAAACTAAAATGTCACATAGCCTTCCTCACATCTTCACTACTCTTTTGACCTGGGGTTAGCTGAGCATGTTGGATGCAGGCAGAGTTTTACAGAACTGAAAAAAATCATACAGATCATCAGAAATATGTGAGACTCAAAAAAAAAAAAAACTGTGGCCTGCTCAGTATCACACAGCTGGTCAGTGGAAAAGTTAGTTCTAAAATCCATGCCTCCTGACTCTTGAGCCCAGTTTTTTATTTACAAAAGTGTTTTGCTTTTAGAATGTGCATTTTTATCTTATAAAACATCAAATTGGAGTTTTCTATTAAATTCTGGTTTCATCACTTTATAAATGTTATACTTATTTTGAAGAAGTCAAGCATATTCTATTTCTGAAATGTTCACCTGCTTCTTCTGTTTCCCCAGTTTTTAAATTTTAATATACCGTGTACTTCTCTTTATAGAAATAATTTAAATTTTGGTGCTCAGTAAGGCTTGATTCACATCAACAAAGTGAGAAAACAACCTATGGAATGAGAAAAAATATTTGCAAACCATATATTTGATAAGGGGTTAATATCCAAGCAACTGAATAGCAAAAAAATTTTTTTAATCCAATTTAAAAATATGTACAGAACCTGAATATGGATTTTTCAAAAAAGATATATGAATGGCCAACAGGTCCATGAAAATATATTCAACTTCACTAGTCATTAGGGAAATGCAAATTAAATGCCTATTAGAATGACCATCATCAAAAAGATAAGAGATAACAAATGCTTCCAACAATGTGGAGAAAAGGAAGCCCTTGTGCATGGTTGGTGGGATTGTAAACTGGTACAGCCACTGTGGAAAACAGTACAAAGTTTCCTCCAAAAATTAAAAATAGAACTACCGTATGATCCAGCAATTCCATTTCTGGGAATATATGCAAAGGAAATGAAAACACTAACCCAAAATATCTGTACCCCCATTTTCACACAGCAATATTTACAATAGCCAAAACATAGAAACAACCTAAGTGATATATATATCACTCCAGTTATTAGACAAATAAGTGCTAGGGGTGTAATGTACAACATGATGACTGAAGTTAACATGGCTCTGCGATATAGAGGAAAGTTAAGAGACTAGATATTAAGAGTTCTCATCACAAGGAGAATTTTTTTTTCTTTTCTTTTTATTGTATCTATATGAGATGATGGATGTTAACTAAACCTATGGTGGTAATCATTTCACAATATATATAAATCAAACCATCATCTTGTACACCTTAAACTCATACAGTGAAGTATATCAATTATTTCTCAATAAAACTAGGAAAAAACAATTCTGATTTAGTAAATGAATGAATAAAAGGCAGTACTCCTGCAGGCTTTATTGAACAACTGAATACTTCTAAATGAAATGGATTGACCACAGGTGTCTTTTCTTGATAAATTCTGTAGAACCAAAATGCAAATAAATAATTAAATTGTCTTTCTGACCATGTGTGATTGCTTGTACCTGAATAATGAAACTCTTCAATTAGAAATGGATCTCATACTTTTAATGTTATTTGTTTGCTCTTTTCTATATGCTTTTGAGTATGTAATGTACCACATATATATTCACCAGGAGAACCAGGCCTTGGGTACTGTACATGAATCACCTACGGTAAGTTCTATTCTAAGTCTTCTTTATAATCTGTTAAGACATAAATATAAACAAATATAGAGTAACCAAATATAAATGTAAAAAAATCATAAACTGCAAATTACTAGCATCAGAAAAGAGGGGTCATTACTACTGATCTCATGGCATTAAAAATATAATAAAAGAATATTATTAATAACTCTGTGCAACACAAATTTGACATCTAAGATGAAACAGACCAATTCCTTGAAAGACACAATTACCAAAACTCACACATGGAGACATAGACAATTTGAATAAAAATATGGAACCAATAATTAAATAACTTTCCAAAACAGAAAGCAAGAGGCCCAGATGGTTTCAATGGTAAATTCTACAAAACATTTAAGGAAGAAATGATACCAATTCTCCTCAATCTCTGCCAAAAGAATTAAAGAGAAAGGAACGCTTGCTACGTCTTTCTATGAGGCCAGCATTACCCTAATACCAAAACCAAAGATATCACAAGAAAAGACAATTGTAGATGAATATCTCTCCAAAAATCCTCAATGAAATATAGCAAATCAAATCCAGCTATGTATAAAAAGGTATACACTAGAACCAAGTGAGATTTTTTCCATTTATGCAAGGCTGGTTCAAAATTAAAAATCAGTTAATGTAATCTATCACATAAACAGGCTAAAGAGAAAAAAATCAATGATTATATCAATAGATTCAGAAAAAGCATTTGAGAAAATTCAACATACATTCGTGATAAAACTGGGAATAAAAGGAAACTTCCTCGATGTAATAAAAAAGAAATCTACAAAGAAACTCAAGAGTCAACATCATACGTAATGGTAAAAAAACAAAAACAAAACAAAAGAACAACATCAACAAACTAGATGTTTTCTTAAAGACCAGGAAAAGGACAAGGATGTCCCCTCTTACTATTCCTATTCAACACTGTACTGGAAGTCCTAACTAATGCAATGATATAAGAAAAGTGAATAAAAGGTACATAGATTGGGAAGGGAGAAATAAAACTGTCTTTGTTCTAGGATGACATGATTGTCTATGTGGAAAATGCCAAAGAATAGACAACAAAACCTCCTGGAACTGTTAAGTGAGTATTGCAAAGTTGCAGGTTATAAGATTAAAAAACAAACTCAATTTCTTTTCTGTATTTCAACAACAAACACTTGGAATATGAAATTTAAAACATAATGCTAGGGCTTCCCTGGTGGCGCAGTGGTTGAGAGTCTGCCTGCCGATGCAGGGGACGTGGGTTTGTGCCCCGGTCCGGGAAGATCCCACATACCGCGAAGCGGCTGGGTCCGTGAGCCATGGCCACTGGGCCTGCGCATCCGGAGCCTGTGCTCCGCATCGAGAGAGGCCACAACAGTGAGAGGCCCACGTACTGCAAAAAACAAAAACAAAAACAAAAACAAAAACCCATAATGCTATTTACATTAGAACCCAAAATATACCTATGTATAAATTCAACAACAAAATATATAGGATCTATATGAGGAAAACTACAAAATGCTGATGAAAAAATCAAAGAAGATCTAAATAAATGGAGAGCTATTTTATGTTCATGGGTAGGAAGGCTCAAATTTTAATATTTCAGTTATTCTCATTTTGATCTATAGATTCAACACAATCCTTATCAAAATTTCAGCGAGTTTTTTGTGTGTGTGTGTGGTACACGGGCCTCTCACTGTTTTGGCCTCTCCCATTGTGGAGCACAGGCTCCGGACGCGCAGGCTCAGTGGCCATGGCTCATGGGCCCAGCCGCTCCACGGCATGTGGGATCTTCCCAGACCGGGGCACGAACCTGTGTCCCCTGCATCGGCAGGCAGACTCTCAACAACTGCGCCACCAGGGAAGCCCTCAGCAAGTTATTTTGTAGTTATCAACGAACTGATGCTAACGTTTATATGGAAAGGCAAAAGACCCAGAATAGCCAACACAACACTGAGAAAACAAAACTGAAGAACTGACACTATCCAAATTCAAGACTAACTACTGGCAAAAGACTAGACAAATAGACTTAATGGAACAGAATAGAGAGCCCAGAAATAGAGCCACGTAAATAAAGTCAATTGATATTTGACAGAGAAGCAAAGGCAATTCAATGGAGAAAGAAGTCATTTTAACAAATGGTGCTTAAATAATGGCACATCCATATGCAAAACATTCAGAACTTACACCCTTCATGAAGATTAATTCCAAATGGATCACAGATCTAAAATGTAAAATTCAAGATTATAAAACATCTAGAAGATAACATAGGGAAAATCTAGGTGTCCTTGAGTTTGACGATGACTTTTTAGACACAAGACCAGAAGCATAATCTAAGAAAAAAAATTTTATTTGAAATTTAAAACTTCTGCTCTGTAAAAGACACTGATAAGACAATGAAAAGACAAGCTACAGACTGGGGGAAAACATTTCAAATCACACATGTGATAAAAGACCCCAAAATATACAACTCAACTCAAAATGTCAAAACTCAACAGTAAGAAAAGCTCAGTTTAAAAATGGTCAGGGGCTTTCCTGGTGGCAGAGTGGTTAAGAATCTGCCTGTCAATGCAGGGGACACAGGTTCAAGCCCTGGTCCAGGAAGATCCCGCATGCTATGGAGCAACTAAGCCCATAGGCCACAACTACTGAGCCTGCGCTCTAGAGCCCATGAGCCACCACTGCTGAGCCCTTGTACCACAACTACTGAAGCCCACGTGCCTAGAGCCTGTACTCCACAACAAGAGAAGCCACCGCGATGAGAAGCCCGCGCACCTCAATTAAGAGTAGCCCCCGCTTACCGCAACTAGAGAAAGCCCGCACACAGCAATAAAGACCCAAAGCAGCCAAAAATAAATAAATAAAATAAATTTATTTTTAAAAAAATGGGCAGGAGATCTGAAAAGACACATCACCAAAGAAGATGCACAGATGGTAAATAAGCATATGCTCTGTATCATGTCATTAGGAAACCAAAAATTAAAACAAAAATGAAATACCATTAAACATCTATCCGAATAGCTAAAATCCAAAATACTGACAGCAAAATGATGGTGAGGATATAGAAAAATAGAAACTTTCATCCACTGCTACTGAAAATTAAAATTGGTATAGCCAATTTGGAAGACTGCTTGACAGTTTTATACAAAGCTAAACATAGATTTACCATGGAATCCAGAAACCACACTCCTAGGAATTAGCTAAAATAAGGTGAAAACTTATGTTCATACAAAAACATGCACAAAGATGTTTATAGCAGCTTTAGTCATAATTGCCAAAACTTGGAAGCAACTAAGATGTCCTTCAATAGGAATGAGTAAACAAATTGTAGTATAGCCATACAACTGAGTATTATTCAGTGATAAAAGGAAATGAGCTATGAAGCCACAGAAAGCCATGGAGGAAATTTAAATGCATATCTCTAAGTGAAAGAAGCCAGTATGAAAAGGCTACATACTGTATGATTCCAACTATCTGACATTCTGGAAAAGGCAAAACTATGGAGAGAGTAAAAAGATCAGTGGTTGGAAGAGGCTCAGGGGTGGACAGAATGATAAATATGTAGAAACTTTGAGAACTGAAGATGAGGAGGGTATATGGGAACTCTCTGTACTTACTGCATAATTTTTCTGTAAATCTAATAATTCTCTTTAAAAAAATCCTAGAATGGTTATATTGGTAAAAAGGACCAATCTATGGAGGAAGGTATTAAAACTTTCATTAAAGTGATCATGATTTGTGTAGAAGAATATCTTTGCATGGAAGCTCTACTTTTTCTCAAATCTTCTATTTCTAGTGAACCTTACTACCTCATTCAAACCACTGTTAATGTAGTAACACTCATCAAGAACTTCTTTTCTCCAAGACTGTATGTAGTTGCTACAAACACAAAGAAATATAAATTTTATTCTTTGCTTCAAGGAACATATTGTCTTTCTGTGCAAATAGAAAGCAGATATATTACATAAAACACAGTGTAGTATAAATAGAACACAGGTATAATATGTTAAAGAACAATACAATGTTGTATATGCTGAATGTCAAATGAGAAATGGAGGAGTTCATAACAGAAAAATGAAACTTCAGCCTGTGGAAAAGCTGAATTTGAGGAAGGAGAAATTGAAGAGGCAATGAACAGGTTCAATGGGCCATGGCAAAACCAGTTTGGTTGCAGTGAAATCTCTTGTAGAAAACGTATTAAAGTTAGAAACATAACTAGACTCATAGAGTGAGACACTAAGAAGTTGGGATTTTCATTTGGGTTTCATTCCTTAAGTAATAAGAAGCTAATAAAGGAGTCTAAACAAGAGGAACTACAGGAACAGTAATGTGATTTGGGTATGAAA
Organism: Monodon monoceros; assembly: GCF_005190385.1. Classification (NCBI taxonomy): domain Eukaryota; kingdom Metazoa; phylum Chordata; class Mammalia; order Artiodactyla; family Monodontidae; genus Monodon; species Monodon monoceros. The sequence continues at coordinate 15,729,926 of NW_021703773.1, forward strand.
AGAACTAAAACTATTTTTATTTTATATTTTTTCATATATATTTAGGAGCCTGGCACCTAAAATTGATTTATCTGATTGACTACTAGTAGTAAATAAACCAGCACAGTTTTTTGGTTGGTTTTCTAGGGACCTTAAACTCTTAGTTTCATTATCTAATTGATGCTTGCAATACCTTTCTGAGACAGGTATGGGTCAGTTTTTATTCCTCCTCTCAGAGATTTAGATGATATCCAAAGCTTGGATAAAATACTAAATAAAATTTATATTTAGTAGTTGTAAAATACTAAATAAAATCATAATGATGCACATTACTAAGTATACCTAGTATTAAATCATATTTAATTTCTTTCTGTCAACAACAAAATAATTGAAAAGACTGTATACTTTTGCCAATAATACATAGTCTGTAATAAAATAGGGGTCATAGTGTTGAAATCAGGGAAGAGGAATCATAAACAGGATCAAAGGGTAAAATGCATAAAATCTGAAGCTAATAAAAGAATAAACTGCAAGAGAAAGTTTGGTACTATTAAACACTCCAGGAAATGCCTAGCATAATAGGAAAAAATAAAAACATGAAAGGAAGAAAAGCAGTTCCCACTCAAGATAATATTAAATCTAATTGGTGCTGCAACACATACAAATACGAAGCAAACAGAAAAAGTGTCAAAGTCATGCAAAGTGTTGGTTACCAGAAACTCTAGATGACAAAGCAACCTAGCAATGGAAACACCCTTTCAAGCAGCATGTTTCTCTAAATTAGAGGAACTACTCCCATTTCCCAATTAGGAAATCGTCAGGGGTGAACTTCAGCTCTGCCTCAACTTGTCCCCTCCTTCTGCTTTCAGTGATCTATTTTTTTAGGTCATCTTCAAAATAATCCCTCATTCAGGATTCTGACCCATTCCATCTAAGCCACCCAGAGGCCAGTTATATAATATAGCCTCTTACACAGAGGTCAGTTTACAATGAAAATTTGTGTCTGAAGCAATGTATACAAAGTATTAGATGAAGGCTACAAAGAAAAATTGAAAACCATGCATAGGCTGCAATATCAAAGGAAACAAACCACACAAGAAAATATATTTTATATTTACATATACATATGTATCCAGTATTTTTAAGTTCTTAAAACTAAATTCATAATTTAGATATTACAAAAGGTTAAAAAGTGAAAAGTAAAATTCTTGCTTCATTTGCATTTTCAATCCACAGAAATAGCCACTTAAAGAGTTTCTTGCACATTCTTCCAAAAAAGTTTCTATGTATAAACTATTACATAAGTATGTATATGTCACATGCTAATTTTTACACCTATTTATTATATGACCATATGTAAAACTTGCTTTTCTCTTGGGCATCTTTTGAGTTCATATAGTTTTCCAAAGTGGCACATATAAACCTATCACATATGCTACAAGTTATTTAACTAGTACCTACGTAGATTGTCTAATTTTTGCTGTTACAAATAACACAATAAACATTTTTTAATCCTTTTCCCACTTAAATTTTCTGAATCACAGGGTATGAGCAATTTTTGTTGAAATACTACCAAACTGTCACCCAAAGAGTTTATTCTCTCCTTTATACCCTAAGTGTATGGGAAAGTCTATTTCACTAAACTATTGCTAACTGAATCTTGTCATTTTAAAAAATCTTTGCTATACTGAAAGACTATTTAATTGCCACTTTTGCTGTGAAATTAAACATTTTTAAAGTTATTGGCCACTTAAATTCCTTTTATAATACACAGTCCATGATGACCTTGCACATTTTTTTCACTAATTATTTTTTACTATTTGCTGTGTTCTTTCTATATTAAGAAAATCAAGTATATTCCCAGTTTAATTTTTGCAGTTTTGATTCTGCATAATGTTTCTGCAGAATCAGAAAGATGAAGATGTTTCTGATTATGGCCAAATTTATCTGAAGATGTTTCTGATTATGGTCAAATTTCTCAGTCCTTAATCATGGCTTCTGAGCTTATGATGATGTTTCTGATTATGGTCACTGAAGATGTTTCTGATTATGGTCAAATTTCTGAAGATGTTTGAAGATGTTTCTGATTATGGTCAAATTTCTCAGTCTTTAATCATGGCTTCTGAGCTTATGATGATGTATGCGAAGGCATACAGCACTCACATATATACCAAATTTCACCAAACTTATTTTCTATAATTCAGCGGTATCATCTTTTAAAATCCTTCATTTACCTGTACAGCGGGACACAGGTAGAACCCCGGCTTAACTTTTTGCCAAGAGAACTAGCCAGTTCTTCTCGAATAATTATTGAATAGCCTATCTCGTTCCCCATGAATTTAACCTGTGAAACTTGGTATTTTTTTTGAGGGGATTTCCCAACTATCTTGAATAGTTCTGGTTCCACTAATCTGCTGATACCAATCCCAAACTGTTTAAATTATTGTGGAATTGTTATATGTTTTAATATCAGTGTGGATATCCCCTTTATTACTCTTCTGTTTTTAGATATTACTTGGCAAATCTCATACACTTATTTTCCCACATAAACATCAGTATCATTTGTCAATTTTACAAGAATTCTTGATATTTTCGAAGACATTATATGCATCTATAAATTGATTTAGGGAGACCTGACATATTAACACTACTGAGTATTTCTATATATGAATAAGATTTCTTCCCATTCAGTCAAATCCCATTAATGTACTCTAGTTTAATTTTTAAACTCTCTCTTGTAAGCCTTTTTCCACATTTATTTCCACAGACTAAATGTTTATGCCTAGATAGTCTAAATATATTTGCTATTCTAAATAAAACCTTCCACTAGAGCTAATCAATGAATTTGGTAAAGGTTCAGGATACAAAATTAATGCACAGAAATCTCGGGCATTCCTATACACTAATGATGAAAAATCTGAAAGTGAAATCAAGAAAACACTCCCATTTACAACTGCAACAAAAAGAATAAAATATCTAGGAATAAACCTACCTAAGGAGACAAAAGACCTGTATGCAGAAAATTATAAGACACTGATGAAAGAAATTAAAGCTGATACAAATAGATGGAGAGATATACCATGTTCTTGGATTGGAAGAATTGACATTGTGAAAATGACTCTACTACCCAAAGCAATCTACAGATTCAATGCAATCCCTATCAAACTACCACTGGCATTTTTCACAGAACTAGAACAAAAAATTTCACAATTTGTATGGAAACACAAAAGACCCCGAATAGCCAAAGCAATTTTGAGAATGAAAAATGGAGCTGGAGGAATCAGGCTCCCTGACTTCAGACTATACTACAAAGCTACAGTAATCAAGGCAGTATGGTACTGGCACAAAAACAGAAAGATAGATCAATGGAACAGGATAGAAAGTCCAGAGATAAATCTACGAACATATGGTCACCTTATCTTTGATAAAGGAGGCAGGAATTTACAGTGGAGAAAGGACAGCCTCTTCAATAAGTGGTGCTGGGAAAACTGGACAGGTACATGTAAAAATATGAGATTAGATCACTCCCTAAAACCATACACAAAAATAAGCTCAAAATAGATTCCTTAATCCATTTTGTAAGGCCAGAAATGTAAGGCCAGAAACTATGAAACTCTTAGAGGAAAACAGGCAGAACACTCTATGACATAAATCACAGCAAGGTCCTTTTTGACCCACTTCCTAGAGAAATGGAAATAAAAACAAAACTAAACAAATGGGACCTAATGAAACTTCAAAGCTTCTGCACAGCAAAGGAAACCATAAACAAGACCAAAAGACAACCCTCAGAATGGGAGAAAATATTTTCAAATGAAGCAACTGACAAAGGATTAATCTCCAAAATGTACAAGCAGCTCATGCAGCTCAAAAACATAAAAACAAACAACCCAATCCAAAAATGGGCAGAAGACTTAAATAGACATTTCTCCAAAGAAGATATACTGATTGCCAACAAACACATGAAAGAATGCTCAACATCATTAATCATTAGAGAAATGCAAATCAAAACTACAATGAGATATCATCTCACACCAGTCAGAATGGCCATCATCAAAAAATCTAGAAACAATAAATGCTGGAGAGGGTGTGGAGAAAAGGGAACACTCTTGCACTGCTGGTGGGAATGTGAATTGGTACAGCCACTATGGAGAACAGTATGAAGGTTCCTTAAATAACTAAAAATGGAACTACCATATGACCCAGCAATCCCACTACTGGGCACATACCCTGAGAAAACCATAATTCAAAAAGGGTCATGTACCAAAATGTTCATTGCAGCTCTATTTACAATAGCCAGGAGATGGAAACAACCTAAGTGTCCATCATCAGTTGAATGGATAAAGAAGATGTGGCACATATATACAATGGAATATTACTCAGCCATAAAAAGAAACAAAATTGAGTTATTTGTAGTGAGGTGGATAGACCTAGAGTCTGTCATACAGAGTGAAGTAAGTCAGAAAGAGAAAGACAAATACCGTATGCTAACATATATATATATGGAATTTAAGAAAAAAAAATGTCATGAAGAACCTAGGGGTAAGACAGGAATAAAGACACAGACCTACTAGAGAATGGACTTGAGGATATGGGGAGGGGGAAGAGTAAGCTGTGACAAAGCGAGAGAGTGGCATGGACATATATACACTACCAAACGTAAAATAGATAGCTAGTGGGAAGCAGCAGCATAGCACAGGGAGATCAGCTCGGTGCTTTGTGACCACCTAGAGGGGTGGGATTGGGAGGTTGGGAGGGAGGGAGATGCAAGAGGGAAGAGATATGGGAACATATGTATATGTATAACTGATTCACTTTGTTATAAAGCAGAAACTAACACACCATTGTAAAGCAATTATACTCCAATAAGGGTGTAAAAAAAATTTTTAAATTAGAATCCTAAAAAATTAAAAATAAATAAATACTTTCTTTCCACTGTATTTTATCACCTAGTATTGCATACAGACTACTAATTTTTATGTTTTCATCTTTTATAACTCACCACTTTATTCAATTCGCTCACTATTTCCATTTGTAGTTGTATTTCTTGAACTTTTGGTATATGTCATATTATATACAAATAATTCCAATAGTCTATCTCAATCCCTACTTTCTAATATTTCTTCCTCTTATCTAATTATGGAGTTAAAATTCCTAGTAATTTTAAATAGTGATGGTGATAGTAGTCATCATTCTTTTTTCTGACTTTACTGAGAAATCTTCTGTTTCACAATTAATTATGAGATGTTTTATGCTCCATATCAGAGGAAAGAAACTATTTTCAATTTCTACTATATTCATATTTTTTATTAATTCAGGATTTGGGTGTTGAATTTTGCCAGATTAATCTATGTGTAGACTTATAAAGCATTTTTCTCCTTTAACCTATTAATATGATAAATTATGTTGAGAGATTGCCCAACACAGACCTACACTTGTATTCCTAACACAAATACCCTTCACCACATGATCAGGATGTAATGTGTCAATGCACTGCTAATTCTGTATCACATTTTTATGGTTTTAACATATTCATAAATAAGATTAGTTTACTTAATTTTGTGTACACTTTTTAAAGTTTTGTCATCATAGTCTGCTAATTTATAAAAATATTTTAATACTTCTATGTTTTCTCAGGCCTTGAACAAGTTGAATAGAATTGACGTTCTCTATGCCTCAAAGATTTTAGAGAATTTCCTTCTGAAACTACTGGCCTAGCACTTCTGTGAGGTTTACTCACTGAAAACATTTTTCATTTCTTCCGTGGTCATGGATCTCTTCTGAGACCAACTTGTGAGATTTATATTTTCTTAGAAGTCATCTATTTCATTCAGTTTTTATATTTATTTGAATAGACTCGGGCAAATTATGCTTTTACAAGGCTTTTAATTCACTCTGTAGCTGTGATTATTCTGCCAACCTCATTCTAATTTACATAGTCTTCTTTTTTTTATTAGATTTACTAGTAGTTTTCTTTTCACTCCTACAAAAGAGCTTTTGATTTATTTATCAATTCTACTACTTTCTGTTTGATAATTCACTAATTTTCCCTTTAGTTTTCGGTGATTTATTCCTTCCGCTTTCTGTGGGTTCAACTGGTTGCTCTTTTAATATCTTCTTAATTTGAATTTTAATAAACTCCATTAAATTCTTTCCTAATTAGTAATATATGTGTTAAACATGTGGTACTAATTTTTTTCATGATTATTCTTATAGCAGCCCTACCTACAAATTAAGTAGCCCATAAAAGAAATAAAGAAACGTCTTCATGGACAAATTTCTGTTAAAATGTAACCAAGATAGGAGGACCTTCAAGACGGTGGAGGAGTAAGAACTGGAGATCACCTTCCTCCCCACAAATACATCAAAATACAATTACATGTGGAACAGCTCCTACAGAACACCTACTGAACGCTGGCAGAAGACCTCAGACTTCCCAAAAGGCAAGAAGCTCCCCAAATACCCGGGTAGGGCAAAAGAAAAATCAGAGACAAAAGAATAGGGACGGGACCTGCACCAGTGGGAGGGAGCTGTGAAGGAGGAAAGGTTTCTACACACTAGGAAGGCCCTTCACTGATGGAGACGGGGTAAGCTTCAGAGCCATGGAGGAGAGCGCAGCAACAGGGGTGCGGAGGGCAAAGCGGAGAGATTCCCGCACGGACGATCGGTGCCGACCAGCACTCACCAGCCCGAGAGGCTTGTCTACTCACCCGCCGGGGCGGGCGGGGCTGGGAGCTGAGGCTTGGGCTTCACTCAGATCTCAGGGAAAGGACTGAGGTTGGCGGCATGAACACAGCCTGAAGGGGTTAGTGCGCCACAGCTAGCCGGGAGGGAGTCCGGGAAAAAGTCTGGACCTGCCGAAGAGGCAAGAGACTATTGTTTCGGGATGCTTGAGGAGAGGGGATGGAGAGCACTACCTAAACAAGCCCCAGAGATGGCTGCGAGCTGCTGCTATCAGCGCGGACCCCAGAGACGGGCATGAGACACTAAGGCTGCTGCTGTAGCCACCAAGAAGCCTGTGTGCAAGCACAGGTCACTATCCACACCTCACCTCCTGGGACCCTGTGCAGCCCGCCACTGCCAGGGTCCCGTGATCCAGGGACAACTTCCCCGGGAGAACGCACGGTGCGCCTCAGGATGTTGCAATGTTACACGGGACTCTGCTGCCACAGGTTCACCCCTCATTCCGCACCCCTCCCTCTCTCGGGCCTGAGTGAGCCAGAGCCCCCGAATAAGCTGCTCCTTTAACCCCCCCCCACCCAGTCTGGGTGAAGAAGAGACACCCTTAGACGACCTACACGCAGAGGTGGGTCCAAATCCAAAGCTGAACCCCAGGAGCTGTGTGAACAAAGAAGAGAAAGGAAAATATCTCCCAGGATCCTCAGGAGCAGCAGATTAAATCTCCACAATCAATTTGATATACCCTGCATCTGTGGAATATCTGAATACACAACGAATCATGCCGAAATTGAGGCAGTGGACATTGGGAGCAACTATAGACTTGGGGTTTGCTATATGCCACTGACTAGTTTCTGATTTATATGTTTATCTTAGTTTAGTTTTTAGCGCTTGTTACAATTGGTGGGTTTGTTTATTGGTTTTGTTGCTCTCTTCATTTTTTTTAATTACCTTTTTTATTTTCTACTTTAATAATATATTTTTTAATCTTGTGTTTTAATAACTTTATTTTATTTTATTTTATTCTTTCTTTCTTATTTTTTTTCTCCCTTTTCTTCTGAGCATGTGGCTGACAGGGTCTTGGTGCTCCGGCCAGATGTCAGGCTGAGCCTCGGAGGTGGGAGAGCCGAGTTCCGAGTTCAGGACATTTGGCCACCAGAGACCTCCTGGCCCCATGTAATATATATTGGCGAGAGATCTCCCAGAGATCTCCATCTCAAGGCTAAGACCCAGCAAGACTCAACAGTCAGCAAGCTCCAGTGATGGACACCCCATGCCAAACAACTAGCAAGACAGGAACACAACACCACCCATTAGCAGAGAGGCTGCCTAAAATCATAATATGTTCACAGACACCCCAAAACACACCACTGAACACAGTCCTGCCCACCAGAAAGACAAGATCCAGCCTCATCCACCAGAACACAGGCACCAGTCCCTTCCACCAGGAAGCCTACACAACCCACTGAACCAACCTTACCAACTGGGAGCAGACAGAAAAAAACAACGGGAACTACGAACCTGCAGCGTGCAAAAACAAGACCCCAAACACAGTAAGTTAAACAAAATGAGAAGTTAGAGAAATATGCAGCAGGTGAAGGAGAAAGGTAAAAAACCCACCAGACCAAACAAATGAAGAGGAAATAGGCAGTCTACCTGAAAAACAATTCAAAGTAATGATGGTAAAGATGATCCCAAATCTTGGAAATAGAATAGAGAAAATAAAAGAAAAGTTTAACAAGGACCTAGAAGAACTAACGAGCATTCAGGTATAATGTTATAAGTCATAATTCTAGTTATTACTTTAAAATGTATATCTCAGAAATAACTAAGTTTCCTTGTCAGTTGCATTATTATGAACTTTCATCAAATCTTGAACCATGGTCATTTTTAAGTCTTTTGTCATTACAGACAGTTCTGGGTGTACTCTGGTGCTTTTGCAAAAATGTTCCTATAAAAGGGTTTCATCTTCAAGGAATTCATGGAAAAGACTCTGGCAAGTACAGGTTTCTGGTAACTGACTCTACTGCTGAACTGAATGAATAAGCACTTTCAGAACTCTAATGGAAAACTGATGAATTCATAAAAGTGCTAACAAAAGCTCAAGATGAAAAAAAATTAATTACATGGGACTAAGTGAACTGATGAGAATGATTATAATTTTGGGGACTTTCTGTTTGAATAAAAAAATGTTATAAATAAAAGAAAGAGTAAAATTAAATATAATTCAATTAAATGCAAAAAAAAAGAACTAAAGAGCAAACAAACAATGAAGAACAACACAATAAATGAAATTTAAAATCCTCTAGAAGTATTCAATAGCAGAATAACTGAGGCAGAAAAACAGATAAGTGCACTGGAAGATAAAATAGTGGAAATAACTACTGCAGAGCAGAATAAAGAAAAAAGAATGGAAAGAATTGAGGGCAGTCTCAGAGACCTCTGGGACAACATTAAATGCACCAACATTCGAATTACAGGGGTCCCAGAAGAAGAAGAGAAAAAAGAAAGGTACTGAGAAAATATTTGAAGAGATTATAGTTGAAAACTTCCCTAATATGGGAAAGGAAATAGTCAATCAATCCAGGAAGTACAGAAAGTCCCATATAGGATAAATCCAAAGAGAAACACGTCAAGACACATATTAATCAAATTATCAAAAATTAAATACAAAGAAGAAATATTAAAAGCAGCAAGGGAAAAGCAACAAATAACATACAAGGGACTTCCCATAAGGTTAATAGCTGATCCTTCCGCAGAAACTCTGCAAGCCAGAGAGAATGGCAGGACATATTTAAAGTGATGAAAGGGAAGAACCTACAACCAAGATTACTCTACCCAGCAAGGATCTCATTCAGTTTTGACAGAGAAATTAAAACATTTACAGACAAGCAAAAGCTAAGAGAATTCAGCACCACCAAAGCAGCTTTACAACAAATGCTAAAGGAACTTCTCTAGGCAGGAAACACAAGAGAAGGAAAAGACCTACAATAACAAACCCAAAACAATTAAGAAAATGGAAATAGGAACATACATATCGATAACTACCTTAAATGTAAATGGATTAAATGCTCCAACCAAAAGACATAGACTGGCTGAAGGGATACGAAAACAAGACCTGTATATATGCTGTCTACAAGAGACCCACTTCAGACCTAGGGACACACACAGACTGAAAGTGAGGGGATACAAAAAGATATCCATGCAAATGGAAATCAAAAGAAAGCTGGAGTAGCAATTCTCATATCAGACAAAATAGACGTTAAAATAAAGACTATTACAAGAGACAAAGGACACTACATAATGATCAAGGGATCAATCCAAGAACAAGATATAAAATTGTAAATATTTATGCATCCAACATAGGAGGACCTCAATACATAAGGCAAATACTAACAGCCATAAAAGGGGAAATCAACAGTAACACAGTAATAGTAGGGTAATTTAACATCCCACTTTCACCAATGGACAGATCAACTAAAATGAAAATAAATATGGAAACACAAGCTTTAAATGACAGTACACGAGATGGACTTACTTGATATTTATAGGACATTCCAATAAAAAAGAAAAAACAGAATACACTTTCTTCTCAAGTGCTCATGAAATATTCTCCAGGATAGATCATATCTTGGGTCACAAATCAAGCCTTGGTAAATTCAAGAAAATTGAAATCGTATCAAGTATATTTTCTGACCACAACACTATGAGACTAGATATCAATTACAGGGAAAAAAACTGTAAAAAATACAAACACATGGAGGCTAACAATATGCTACTAAATAACCAAGAGATCACTGAAGATATCAAAGAGGAAATCAGAAAATACCTGGAAACAAATGACAATGAAAACACAATGATCCAAACCTATGAGATGCAGCAAAAGCAGTTCTAACAGGGAAGTATATAGCTATACAATCTTACCTCAGGAAACAAGAAAAATCTCAAACAAACAACCTAACCTTACACCTAAACCAACTGGAGAAAGAAGAACAAAAAAACCCCTCAAAGTTAGCAGAAGGAAAGAAATCATAAAGATCAGATCAGAAATAAATGGAAAAGAAATGAAGGAAACAACAGCAAAGATCAATAAAACTAAAAACTGGTTGTTTAAGAAGATAAACAAAATTGATAAACCATTAGCCAGACTCATCAAGAAAAAAAGGGAGAAGACTCAAATCAACAAAATTAGAAATGAAAAAGGAGAAATAACAACTGACATGGCAGAAATACAAAGGATCATGAGAGATTACTACAAGCAACTATATGAAAACAAAATGTACAACCTGGAAGAAATAGACAAACTCTTAGAAAAGCATAACCTTCCGAGACTTAACTAGAAAGAAAAAGAAAATAGAAACAGACCAATCAGAAGCACTGAAATTGAAACTGTGATTAAAAATCTTCCAACAAACAAAAGCCCAGGACCAGATGGACTCACAGGCGAATTCTATCAAACATTTAGACAAAACCTAACACCTATCCTCTCAAATTCTACCAAAATATAGCAGAGGGGGAACACTCCTAAACTCACTCTACGAGACCACCATCACCCTGATACCAAAAGCAGACAAAGATGTCACAAAAAAAGAAAACTACAGGCCAATATCACTGATGAACATAGGTCTGAAAATACACAACAAAATACTAGCAAACAGAATCCAGCAGCACATTAAAGAATCATAAACCATGATCAAGTGGTGTTTATCCCAGGAATGCAAGGATTCTTCAATATACGCAAATCAATCAACATGATACATCATATTAACAAGTTGAAGGATAAAAAACCATACCATATGATAATCTCAATAGATACAGAAAAAGCTTTTGACAAAATTCAAAATGCATTTATGATTAAAAACCCTCCAGAAAGTAGGCACAGAAGGAACTTACCTCGACATATTAAAGGCCATATATGACAAATCCACAGCCATATCATTCTCAATGGTGAAAAAATGAAACCATTTCCACTAAGATCAGGAACAACACAAGGCTGCCCACTCTCACCACTATTATTCAACAGAGTTTTGGAAGTTTTAGCCACAGCAATCAGAGAAGAAAAATAAATAAAAGGAATCCAAATTGGAAAGAAGAAGTAAAAGTGTCACTGTTTGCAGATGATGTGATACTATACATAGAGAATCCTAAAGATGCCACCAGAAAGCTACTAGAGCTAATCAATGAATTTGGTAAAGGTTCAGGATACAAAATTAATGCACAGAAATCTCTTGCATTCCTATACACTAATGATGAAAAATCTGAAGGAAAAATTAATGAAACACTGCCATTTACCACTGCAACAAAAAGAATAAAATACCTAGGAATAAACCTACCTAAGGAGACAAAAAACCTGTATGCAGAAAACTATAAGACACTGATGAAAGAAATTAAAGATGATACAAACAGATGGAGAGATATACCATGTTCTTGGATTGGAAGAATCAACATTGTGAAAATGACTCTACTACCCAAAGCCATCTACAGTTTCAGTGCAATCCCTATCAAACTACCAATGACATTTATCACAGAACTAGAACAAAAAAATCTTAAAATTTGTATGGAAACACAAAAGACCCCTAATAGCCACAGCAAGCTTGAGAAAGAAAAATGGAGCTGGAGGAATCAGGCTCCTGGACTTCAGAGTAAAATACAAAACTACATTAATCAAGACAGTATGGTACTGGCACAAAAACAGAAATCTAGATCAATGGAACAGGATAGAAAGCCCATAGATAACCCACGCACATATGGTCTCCTTATCTTTGATAAAGGAGGCAAGAGTATACAATGGAGAAAAGACAGCCTCTTCAATAAGTGGTGCTGGGAAAACTGGACAGCTACATGTAAAAGAATGAAATTCGAACGCTCCCTAATACCATACACAAAAATAAACTCAAAATGGATTAAAGACCTAAATGTAATGCCAGACACTCTAAAACTCTTAGCGGAAAACATAGGCAGAACACTCTATGACATCAATTACAGCAATATCCTTTTTGACCCACCACCTAGAGAAATGGAAATAAAAACAAAAATAAACAAATGGGACCTAATGAAACTTCAAAGCTTCTGCACAGCAAAGGAAACCATAAACAAACCAAAAAGACAACCCTCCGAATGGGAAAAAATATTTTCAAATGAAGCAACTGACAAAGGATTAATCTCCAACAGATACAAGCAGCTCATGCAGCTCAATATCAAGAAAACAAACAACCCAAACCAAAAATGGGCAGAAGACCTAAATAGACATTTCTCCAAAGAAGAAATACAGATTGCCAACAAACACATGAAAGAATGCTCAACATCATTAATCATTAGAGAAATGCAAATCAAAACTACAATGAGATATCATCTCACACCAGTCAGAACGGCCATCATCAAAAAGTCTACAAACAATAAACGCTGGAGAGCGTGTGGAGAAAAGGGAACCCTCTTGCACTGTTGGTGGGAATGTAAATTGATACAGCCACTATGGAGAACAGTATGGAGGTTCCTTAAATAACTAAAAATAGAACTACCATGTGACCCAGCAATCCCACTACTAGGCATATACCCTGAGAAAACCATAATTCAGAAAGAGTCATGTACCACAATATTCAGTGCAGCACTATTTACAATAGCCAGGACATGGAAGCAACCTAAGTGTCCATCAACAGATGAATGGATAAAGAAGATGTGGCACCTATATACAATGGAATATTACTCAGCCATAAAAAGAAACGAAATTGAGTTATTTGTAGTGAGGTGAACGGACCCAGAGTCTGTCATACAGAGTGAAATAAGTCAGAAAAAGGTAAACGAATACCGTATGCTAACACATACATGGAATCTAAAAATAAAGTTCTGAAGAACCTAGGGGCAGGACAGGAATAAAGATGCAGACGTAGAGAATGGACTTGAGGACATGGGGAGAGGGAAGGGAGAAGTGAGAGTGGCATGGACATATATACACTACCAAATGTAAAATAGATAGCTAGTGGGAAGCAAACGCATAGCACAGGGAGATTAGCTTGGTGCTTTGTGACCACCTAGAGGGGTGGAATAGGGAGGGTTGGAGGGAGACACAAGACGGAAGAGATATGGGGATATATGTATATGTATAGCTGATTTACTTTGTTATACAGCAGAAACTAACACAACAATGTAAAGCAATTATATTCCAATAAGGATGTTAAAAAAAAGTAACCAAGATAATAGAAATATATATACATATATATGTATATTCTCTGTATATATTCAAAATATATTTTTAAAATTTTAATATGTTACCAAATGAAAGAACCTTGAAAATAGACATTACAGTTTTCCATAGGGCATTTTGCAAATACATATCTTGTGAGCAATGTTTTCTTTCTGTCTCTCTTCATCTCTCTTCAGGCCCCAGAGACATTTTCATGAGTTAATAACTTAGAGTCATTTTATGACTTAAAAAAAATCTAGCATGAGTGAGAAATCTAGAGAGAACTTAGAAAACAAATGGAACACTCGTGAGACTTCTGGATGGAGCTAAATTACTACTTTAAAGCGCAAGCATTTAAGAGGTCATTATTGCTTTTGGAGGGAGGGGGAGGCAGACCAACTAGATGACCCGTGAGTTACCTCAGGGCTCCACAGTTGCTTCAAAAAGACTTCTGTACTGCAGTATTATCAGAAAATTATTAATGAGATACATTGTGCTCTAGAGATTTTAGTAAAAAATGTAGGCTCGTAAAACTGTGTTCAAGATGATCATCTGGTAGTTCCCATAAGGTCCATGGAGACAGCTGAGCCAGCTGAATGCTGCATGAAAGTCAGTATTTACTGTAAAATATGTGCATGGTTTTCTAGCAAGATAGCCAGAGAGCCTTCAGTTACTTATCATCATAGAATTATGGTCCTCTGGTCCACACAGTGTAGGCCACAGGGTTCACCAAAGTGAAATCAAAGTAAATCAAAGGGTGCACATCCCACCCACAGGACACCTGAGTCTGCCACCTCCTTGGTCCCTAGTACACAGTGAGCAAAGTAGCAGGTCAAAAGCCAGCAGCTTGCTGAGAAAGCTTTGCTATAGGTATTAAAGCAACTAGTCCTGTGATCTCTCTCTCTCTCTCTCTCTCTCTATTAGTTCGATTAGATCTTATGTTTGATCTTCTGTTTGTGGTGGTTTAAAAACATGGCCTTACAGTTATTTAACATTCTCTCAATTGAGATGTGGAGCACACATCCCCTCACTTTGAATCTCAGCTCTGTGAGTCCTGGACAAATAGAATCAGTGGAAAATATACTATGTCAGTTTGGGAGCACAGGCCATAACAAACAGGCAGTTTTACTTCCTGTTTCTTGTGCATGTTGCTCTTGAAACCCAGCCATGACATGAGGAAGCCCAAGCAGCCCCTTGGGGAGGAAATAAGGCTCCCAGCCCATAGTCTCAAAGGAGCTCTCAGATGACAGTCAGCACCTGCTTACCAGCTGTGTAAGAGAGTCACCTTACTGGTGTACCCTCCAGCTTACAGTCGAGCTGCCACAACTGATGCTGTGTGGAACAGAAATGAGGTGCCCCTGACAAGTTCTGCCTTACTTGCAATTCATAAGCAAAATAAATCATTGCCCTCCTTTGATGCCATAAGTTTGGGGGTCACTTGTTAAACAGCAAAACATAAATGAGTTCTTCATGTGAAAGCCCTAATTTAACTCCATCTCAAAAATCCTTAGCAAATGTTCCTACTCATCTATATATTCCATTGCCTCTTCTCCCAAACATACCAGATTTTCTCCCCCAAATTCTTCATTCTGCTAATGATAACAACTGGTCTGTCTTTACACTTGGCTCTAAACTTCACTCATCTTCTCCCTCTTTCACTCTTGCCCAATGGCTAGCCCATAACCAAATACAATATCCTCCTCCTCAAAATATTTCTGGCTTCAGTGTCTTCTTTCTCATTACTATTTTAATCGCCCAAGTTGTATCCCTTGCACTTGAACTAGCACCATGAGATACAAATGGTGTCAGCTGTATTCCTGTTTCCAGCCTTTCCCTCTCAAATTCCTCATGCAGCCTAACAGTCACTTTCGAAAATCATTGCTTAAAATTATGCAAATGTTCCCACTAGCTCTTTTACTAAGGTCCTAACTTGTTAGCCTGACTTTCCACAGTCCACCTCCAATCCATTTTCTTCACCATATTGTCATCCTGCTTTTATACAGTTTCCCCCAAAGCCCCATCTTCTTGCTCCATCATGGAGCCCACATTGCTCCAGATACCTCTGTCTGTCAATCAGCCCTGTTTTCCAATTTTCTCCAGGCTTATGGTTCTGCAATCATTCTTTAACTGAGAGAACACAATCTCTCTCTAATTTTAAATGAGGATTTGTCTTTCCTTCCTTTTGTCCTTCAGTATTAGAGAAATAAATTGTGTTTCCTGATAAATTTGACACTTAATTTACTTATTTTGGTGTAAACTTCATCTAAAAGATTGCAATATATTATATATGTGACATATAAACATATACATATATAAATATATACATATATATCCTAATATATTACTTCTATCTCTAGTTAATCAAGTTTTTGATTGAAATGCGTATCACTGGCCTATATAATTTTTGTGGTTAAAAGTAGAAAGAACCCTGTCCTGGATATCTAGACATTTGAGTTCTTGTTATCGTCTTCTCTCTCACTGGCTGCATGGCCTCAAATTATTTTCCTTCCATGGTCTTTAGTTTGCTTCACTCTAAAATCAAATAGTTGTATTAGATGGCTTTAGATTTTTTTCCCAGTCTGAGATTAGTAATATCAAAACTCAAACTAATATTCAAATAAAAAGTAAGATAGTATTCTCTCTTTATAAATGTATTTTTATTTATAAGATGATTCAGAAAGAAACTCCTTTGATAGCAAGCCTTTCCAATATACTTAAAGCACTACTTTGAGTAACAACAGCAACAAAATTGTGATTGTTTTTCAGAAACCTATATCTATAGGGAGCTATGCCTATTATTGGACATATGAAATAATCTTGCCCTGACACTTGAAGTAAGAATAGTTACTCAAACCACACAGATATTTGGATCCGAGCTATACATTTATATTCAGTGTAGCCTCCCTGATTCTCAATCCTAGAATACAGATATTTGCTTTGCTCTTGTCCTTAACTATCTCAAATCACCTAGGTGCAAGTAGTAAAGAGAGCTATGTAGTCAAAACTGTCAGAGAGCGAACTTGAACGCTGAACTTTTGATTCTATATCCAATGAGTGTTCCTCTGAACTCAGCACAGAAAAAGGAAAAAATTCTATTTCAAAACCATTAATAGAGACAATAAGTAGGCATTAATAAATAATTGCAAGCAAGGCTACAATACAATAGTGCATTAGTTATGATAAAATTGGCCATGGAAAATAATCAATACACTCCAAAATCTAAGTGTCCGACAAGTTTGAAAAAGGAAAAGAGAAATTTTATTTCTGGTCACACAAAGTCAGACGGTTCAACAGGGCCTTGCCTTCATCCAGTGATTCAGGGACCCAGGCTTCCACCATCTTGTGGTGTTGCCATCTCTACCCAAGGCTTCTGAGGTATCAGAGGCAGGGAAAATCAGAGGATGGAAGAGGCACAGTGGCTCTTAAATGCCTTGGCAGCAAGTGACGCACACATGATTTCTGGTACATTTCATTGGCTAGAACTAATTATGGAGCCCCACCTAACTGCAAGGATCTTGGAAGTGGATTCTTCCTGTGAGATCATGACTAGTAGAAAACTGGATATATGTAAGCACTAAAGCTCTCTACTCGAAATGGTATGACTGTGTGCCCTGATGGAAGTCTAGGATTTTAGGACAAGCATATCCACTTAGGATGTCTACATAAATTGTTAATCATATGTTGCAGATTACACATTAGCTATAAAGGACTATTAATTTAAAAACATGCCAGAGGTTTTCCTCTCAAAACATACACTATGTTATCAGGGTTCACAGAGAGAAATATTTTCAGGGCTTACTGCTAGATGTCTAAGAAATATTAATTTGCACATAAAAACTCAGTCTTAATTGTTCTGGATTCAGATGTTCTATTGTTCAAATGTCTTTTAGGTCACTGCTATTTAATGATATTTTTGAAGAAATGTAAACTATTTAAAAACACAGAGCTTCCTCACATATTAAAAAAGTGTAAGATTCATTCACAGATGAAAACCTGTTCTTCTGCTGAAAGTAGTCATATTTCCAAAGGTGGAAAATATTAAAGATAATTAAGAAAATTAATGTAGAAAACAGTACCAGTTAGTCTACAAATAGGAATCTTTATAAAGGGTCAGCAAACTTTGTCTGCAACAAGTCAGGTAGTAAATACATTAAGCTATATAGGACATGTGATCTTTGTTGTATTTACTCAATCTGGCCCTTATAGCATAAAAGCAACCCTAAATAACATGTAAGTAAATGAGACTGGTTATGTTCCAATAAAACTTTATTAACAAAAAATGGTGCGGCCAGATTGGATCTGCAGGCAATAGTTTGGCAAGCCCTGATCTACAATCCTGAAATGGTGCTGGATACTATGCTTCTAATCACTTTAAAATTTAGCTCTAGGCCAAAAAAAAAAAAAAGGAAAATAAATCAGAAGCAGACTATACACATTTGTTGTTATCTGCAATATTTGGCTACACTAAATTTCAAAAATAATTGAGATCAAATGGGTTATGTACTTTTTGTTCCAATTCATATTGTGTAAAGTAGTCCAGTGACAGCTTTGGGTTAAAAGAATTTCTTTAAATTATTAGTTTAAATTCAAACATAGATTCCCTGCATATACAATATACTCCAACAAGAAATGGGTAAAAATTTTAGTATATTGGATAAAAATGGCTTTTAATCAGCTTGAAAATGTAGAGTAGATTTTGTCAAGGGTGTTTTGGCTGAGTGACCAGTCCTACTTTATTAAACCACGTTCAACTATTGCTTCTCAATAAAACTGGTATAAGAGAAGGCTTATGTAAGAAAAAAGTGTATATCACAAATAAAATATACTTAATAAAGTACACATGAAAAGTGAAGAATAAAGGGAAAGCATTCAACTTTATACAAATATCAGTGGAAAGAGCTTGCTTATTACCTCTCAAAATATTTTTGTTTGGTGCTTTATCATTTTTCTCATTCCTAAAGGATCAGAAACTCATTATATAGTAGTTTTAAAACTACAAGTAACTTAGTAATATATAAATACTGTCATCAAGTAATGTTAGAACTCATTGTTCTAGAAATACAACTGCAATCATAGATATATGCTCTCTATACAAGTATAATTTTAGGGGTGTACATTGTATGATTTTTCTTCTAGATTGAAGTTTTAAGATAGCCATGCTCATGAATTTTCATGCCATCACTCAATTTATCAAGTACAATAACAGTTATATCATTTCTAAAATGCTATTTCTTCAAATTACAGCTCTGTAACAATTTGTTTAAATTATGTCACTTGTAAGAGTAAGTGTATTATTTGTTCCAAATATGCTGGGTGTTGATTATTTTTTAAAGCAAGTATTATCTCCTTTCAAATATCATTAATTTATAAATCAATCATAGCAGAATGGAAAAACCAGAAGGCAGAGTCAGAAGATGAGACTTTAATCCTTGGGTCTGATACTGATTAGCTGTGTGATGTTGATCAGGTTATAACTTTTCTGATTTCTGTCTTATCATCTGTAAAACATAGGAAAGGACACATGCTCTACCTACTTTTCATTACTTTGTGAGGATATTATAAGATAATATACTTGTAAACAAGTTATTTTATACACTGCAAAATGCTGTACAAATGTGAGTTATTGTTATTATTTCCCCAATACCCCTTTTCGATAAGAAAAGTCATTTACTAAATTGACAATTTAACCACTCAGGAAATAAATGACTGCCTTATCACATTCATAAACAATATCATGTAACCAGTCAGCTGTGCTTTAAGGCCAAGATTTCCATATGTTAGAACAAATACATATTCTGTATATTAGGACAAATGCAAAAACTCAGTATTACCTAGATATACCCTAGGTATTTATTACTATGCTCGATGTAATAAATGTGGATTTTATCCTTGGAAAAATATTTGTTTATACTAATATGCATATAGCTAAAATGGAATGATTAAATCTATGCCAAATTATCATGAAAGATAAGAATTTCCCTTTACTTTGTCAGATTTTCATGGAGCACTTTAATATTTAGGGCAGAAAAATAATCTTCAAATCTCATTTTACTATAAGATTTATAAATCACATACCAAGGCTTTATTTATAGAATTCAACAGCTAAATAAGAAAAGCAATTAAGGTTTGATATTCAATCGACACAGTAGGTCTTTCCTAGTGATTTCCTATATTTCTGAATAGGGCAAAGAAAGTGGTAAAAAGTCTTCAGGAGAATATTTTTATTTTTTTATGTACCAAGAAGTTTTGGGGCTTTAAGCCCATCCTTGGTTTCAGTTGGATTCTCTAAGGTTTTTGTGTGGCTTCCAGAGAGCAAAGGAAGAAAGAAGCTAGATAAAGGGGTAGCAGACACACTAACTAGGACCCCCAGAACTGCCTTCCTGGCCACTGCTGAGATGAAGCACACCCCTGTCCAGACATTTCTTTTCTCCATCCCTCTGGGGAGCCAGTTTAGGTAAATCTCTCTGCCTGCTCGTGTTTGTGAAAGATACAGAGACATCTGAGTGGGAGGCTTACAGTCTTTTTTTCCTAATGTAGTTAATAGGTCGATCAAAAATAAAGTTGAGAACCCCTGATCAGGAGGAGCTTAGACTGTAATGGGAATAAAATCTCTATTCTGTCCAATTTGAAATATATTAGAAAAAAAATTTAACGGCACCCTAGGAAACCAAGCTTTCCATATTATGACAGGTTATTATCCCCATGGGACAGCCCTGCAGATCATCTCCAAATAGTTATAAATATGGGCCTTTAAGTAATAAGGAGTCTGTGGCTACGGTACTGGCTTTTTAAAGGAGTATAAATATGTTCCAGATGAAATCTTGTACATTATACAGAGAAAATCTCTGAGATTTTACTCTTAATGTGGGCTTTCTAAATTACAAAGTGAACATTTTCTCCCAGTTCACTGCTATTTGAGTAATAGGCACTCTGTCGGAAACTTACACTAGGCAATAAATTATGATTCGATTTTTTTTCAGAAGTACATCTTTATGCTTTAGTCCTTACCCTGTTTTAAGGATGCAACGAACCATTTGTTAACACTCTAAGTAGAGCACAGCTGACAGAAATAGCAATGAGCTATACAAATATTTATGTGGTAGCAGACAGTTTAAAATAGCAAATAATTCCTTTAAAAATCTTCTTATTTTTCTAATAGAAAATGTCCATGCATGGTAAAATTGGGTCAGAGTATTTTTAGGTTAGACGACAGCTCAATTCCCCTCACAACTAGCTCTGTTTTTAGTGATATGGTTCCTCTTGCGTTTTTGTCAGATGCATTCATCCTGCACAGAAATTTCTTCTTTCCCTACCCTTCATTTTAGTTCCTTCACTCCCCTATCACTGCCATGCTTTAACATTCTGGCCTTAACACCTTTCAATTCTGCTTTTATATTTTTCGAACAATGTTTCACTGATACTGACAAAGAGTTATAAAATAAATAAATAAATACAAAATGAGATCTTGTAGATTTAAAAATTCCTATGATTTTGTTCGCGATTATCACATTTGATAAAAACTGTAAGCATATGTAAATTGTGAGAAAATCAGATGCAACTATAATTAAGCTTTCTTTCATAAGACTATTCAGATGTTTTCTATCAAAATTTTATATGTATAATATTTAACCCCAACACTGTCAAATATATTTCAGTTCAAGGCTATATTTTCCCCACTATTCCAACTATTTAGATTTTTTACTTAATTTAAGTGGTTAATACCTACTGTTACCAAGGATTTTTCTTTTAAAGTGGCACTTTCAGATTTAAAAAAAAGAAAAAAAATGCTTATCCTTCCTTTTCAATTTAGCAGATGTTACAGTCACTACAGTGATAATGTTAGCAATCTGGTATTAAGGTTTAGAAGTCTCATCCTGTGATGTAATAGATAGAGACTTCTATAAAGGCTCCATTATACTCCCTGAGACAATAAATTGACATGCTATGTCAATCACCCGTGCTTTAGGTCTACCTCACAAAACTGTTATCTCTTTCAGTTCAACTAGATAACAACAAAATTTTCAAAGAAGGGTTTTGTTGATTTTCCCAATTCTCTCAAACTTTGCAATATTAAATCACTGTTCCATTTGCATATGAATACCTTGTAACAGTATTTCTTTTTAAAGATACTGAGGTAGCAATCAGCCCTGGGAATTAATCCAAATAACAGCCTCTGAAGATGGCCTTCTTTGGTATCTAATCATAACCATCAGTGCCATGACAGAGCCCTGCTGGGAATCCTGTCAGATTCCATTTATCTGAACACATTGGATAAGTGACCCAATGGATAAGTGGTTTCAAATAACCATTTTTTCTGATTTTTCATTGGGTTGCCACAATGATTTTGTAATGGGAACATAAACTGGTTAATAAGTATTTACACTGAATGTGTGATACAATTTCATTTTACCATTATTTGGTTACTGTGAGCCATCTCCTCAAAGCACTGTTTGAAGTTATATCTCATAGCTTTACAAACCAGTATTGTCCAAAAAAAATCTCCATTCACCCTAATCACACCAAAACCATTCACCCTCCCTCTCAGATCTTTGCAATTTCTTCTAATAAGCTACAACAAATGACATTTCTTTTAGACACAGTTGATATATTGGCTCTAGGCACAGAACTTTTAACACATTCCAGAGAACTTCTCATCGAACCTCAAAGATTACAAAATGTGACCAATAAATTATTCTCCCCAGTACCAAGAAGATGCTTTGAATAATCATTGAACACACACAACAAAACAGCTCTGGGCAAAAAGCTCCACCCATAAGATGCATATATTAATCTAGTTGTTAGAGTACAGCATAAGTGCATGAAACAACCAATGAATGAATCTATACATATATAATAATGTGGGAGTTTATAATACAGGAAGTAAATGCATAAAGATTTAGCAAAGACCACATGTTGCAATAATTCAGAAAGCTTCACTATAACCTGAAATAGGGCTTTAAGCCCTAAATAATAGGTAGGTTGGCAGGATAAATAAATGGAAATCACTTCAAGCAAGAAAACAAATAAAATCCAATAAGCAAAGTTTCAAAAATGATGCTAATATGTGGGAAGAAGAAAATATATTCTGGAAAAATAAAAACAAAGACAAAAACTCCTGACTTGAAAAGAGGTTTTCTCGTGAACAGTTGCAGAAAATAAAGATCAGTTGGATATACAAGAATTTTAGAGAAACTTTTGAACCAGTTAGAGTTGCTGAAAGCGGCAGAGATATTGATGTGCAGGAATATCACATAAGTTTAATACAAAAATCTGAACATTTTTATATAAAAATAGACAACGACTAATTTACTAATTTCTCTGGCACTATTTTTTCATTGTTTAAATTTGCAGTTTGGATAAAATAACTCCAAATTCCCACCCAGCTCTAATATTTCATGGGCTCACTCAACCTAAAAACTCTGCATTTCAAAAATATTAAATAAATAAACAAATAAAAACTCTGCAATATAGATAGATAATCTGCAATGGGTGTGAAAAAAAATCCATTCCTTCCAAGTGAGGAACTTGGGAACAGCTTAATGAGAATTGTGGCACATTGAATAGGATCTCAAAGTGTCATAGAAATTTAAAGTGAAGTGGAAAATAGGGACATTCAAGACTTAGAAACTTTGATAAATTGTTTTTTCATTTTCCCTCCATTCTAGAAAATCGTCTTCCAGTCATAAATATTAGAAAATGCATTCAAATACTTTATTTCTTGGGAGCTGAAATTTTTTGTAGTATATCTTTAGGATAGGATATCTTTAGGATAGAATATCTTTCTGGAAAGGAAAGTCATAAATAAAAAAGGAAAAGCACAAACAACTAAGAGTTGAAGATACACATATTTTAATGGCTCATTATCTTGACCAAGAAGGCAGAAAACAAGACGTAATGGGAATGACATTAACTGAGTGCCTAGCATATGTCTCTCTTTGTCTTAGGTGCTTCATTTATACTATTTCACTTAACAATTAAGGCCGATTATAAATGTTTTCCAGATTTCCTGTCTTGACCCCTTACACTACTAAAAATCAAATTCCTACAAATAAGCTTAGCTATAAATATCAGTCAGTAACAATTCCTGTTTGTTAAATTTTACCTATAAAGGTATCACAGGACTCAGGTGGTCTGGGAAAACTAAGTTTGTCCACTGAAGATAGGAATACCAAAATGCATAGATGTGACATATTGTTCATAATGTTAGGCCATGAAAAGCATAAAAATGAATAAACGGAAACCTCAATTAAAATAGAGTCAGGAGACCAGAAGAGGAGGATCTCATGCCCTACAGCAATAGCAGAGTTCAACAGGAAGAAGAAAGACTTCCTCTTCCTGCCTGGCAAGAGCTCAGCCAATGAGAGACTGTCACAACTCAGCCAATGAAAAGCCGCTATACACTGAACTTTCAATTCCTCCAATGGACTCTTTATTTACTCTAGCCCTCCAGGCTTCCTTTTCCCGTCTTTAAGAGAGTTCTCCTCTCCTTGTTCTGCGGGCCTAGCACAGTAACTCGCCCGGGTTGCAGGCCTCGAATTTCAATTCTTTGCTGATCCCAAATAATCCCATTTTTACTGGAGAAATAACTGGCAGTCTATTTGTTTAAGGTTAACAAAAGGGTTATTATTATTATGTGGAAACTTGGAGCTTCCCATGCAAGTCGTATTGAGTCAATGTCTATAATTACATTGTAAGTAAACTGACCCAAAAACATTTCCCCAAAAAAACCTACTTGCAGATATTTGTCACCCAATAGCACTATGATACTGCTCTGTAAATAGGAAATCCCATTTTGTGAAGATTTCATGCTCTTCTGCTGTTATAAAGGTCTCACAGCCATGACACTGATGTCATTTTCCACACTGCCTTTTCACTTAAAGGTATTTTCTAACTTTATGTAGCATCATACGCTTTTTCCAAGAACATTTCTCAAAATAAAACCAACTAATTCTACCACTCTTTAGCTCCCAATCCTTGGCAAATATATAAAGACTTACACATTTTATAAAGATTTATGTCTTTCATTCTTGTTTTTTATCATATTCAGGCCTTCTTTCTCTAGCTAGATTATTAGTTTCTTTCTTTCAAATATTTTGCATTGGATCTTATATATAACATTTTGCTGGGAAAACATGATACTCAGTAGTTTTTGGCTTAATGATAAATAGGATCATAGAATTTTAGACCAGATGGGATATAGAATTTATGTAATCCCGACATCCTCATTTTACAGCTGATGAAATGGGGATAGTCTCAGAGCTTAAAATAATTTGATCAAGACTTGTCAGCTGACAAGATGATGAGAACTTTGGTGACTTACCTATCTCACGCTTTTCACATTTCTTATCTCATCCACTTAATAAATAAGTACATTCTAAGTGACAAGAATGATGCAAGGAAAAAAAGGTAAACAAAGCACCCACTCTTATAGTTTCTGCTTCACGTGTAGAAATAAAGAATAAATAGTAAATATAATGTGAGAGTGTAGCATTATCATAAGTACACTGGAGCAACAGTTATCTAGGCTCAGAGAGTCAAATGAGGCTTTCTGGAGATAAATATATATCATGTGGGAAGAGAAGAGTGAGTTAACAAAATGAAGGTTGGGGTACAGAAGACAGTCTACATACTGGGAGCAGGGAAGAAAGAGACTAGACAGGTAGGTGAGGAGAGATCATGAATGGCCTTACCCGTAAATTTACAATTTCTATTTTGAAATCTATTACTACATTTTAAGTAGGAAGGAGACTTCATCAAATTTGTATTTTAGAATAACTTTAGATGTGAAGTGGGGAATGAACAGGGTGGAAGAGGCTGAGATAGAAGCCAGAAAACCAGTTAGAAGACTATTGTAATAATCCATGTGACAGACAGTGACAGCCTTTATTATTGCATTTCAGAAAGGAGGGAGCCTGCTCTAATATTTTGAAAGTAGGCCTTTGATATTGCATCTGTACTACCAGGATGGAAAAAAAAGAGAATGTGTTTATCTTTGATAAGTAAATAAAACTTGGCAAGGAAGAATTTCATATTGTGGGAATTAAGATTATTAACCTTAATTATTGAATTGGTTTATTGCAACCCACTGATGGGGCAGAAGTGTTTGAGTTCTAAGGACATCAGTCCTCAACTACAGATGAGGACTGTAGATGTGTTCTCAATGCCCAGGCAGCTTGTCTAGCCACGTATAGACATGGCTTAATTCAAAATAGAAAAGAATTTTAGAATAAATATTCTCAAAACCCCCAATACTGGAATAGTCTATTTACTTGAAGAGTTCCTCTTCAATTACAAAAGCAAGTGCCGAAATATCAGCCAAGCTCTCGATTGCTCTGCCAATTCCAACCAGTTCTGCGGTTGTGCAGTTTCTCCTGTGCCAGCTTAATTTTTTTAAACTATTATGAGGTCTAAACGCTGGAAATGCCAAAGGGGAAAAACAAGGTCAAACAACGTGATTGCATTTTAGCTAAATGCATCCATTACATAGGCAAGAGGATGCAATATGATCTTTTAAAAGACAAAAAGTATGTGGTTTACTTGAAGAAATTCGTAAGTTTTTCTTCAAAGAGAAATCAGTACAAAATTTTATTTCGTGCCATAATATATTATGGCAATGAATTCTGAAAATGAGGTCTCAAAATAGAGATCGTATTGAAGTATTACACATAGCAGTAGTTGCTTTAAGAAAGCACACTCAAACGTGGTATTTTATACACATTATGAAAAATGGTTACAATGTAAAACTAATAAGAATCGGCAGAGATTTATATTCATTCTGTGGATGTTGACCCTTTATTCTTTAGACTAAATAAGAAAGGATATCTGCATATAATTGCTACTTTTTTTTTTTTTTTTGGTCCTAAGATTTTTCAAACAACTGATTCCTCTCTGTCTTTCCATATTCATCTTCCCTTATCTACACTGGGACCATGGCCCCTTTGACCTGCGCTCCAGCTTTCCAAACACACCCAGCGTGATCAGCCACTTTTTGGTTGCTCATGGTACTATTTTTCTGGGTAGAATGGTGCGCTCCATCTGAAAAAGTCTTAGTCATCATCAAAGACCTAAATTAAAAATTATCTCCATTGTGCCAACTTCTCTGATCTCTCCAAGAAGAATTAATTATTCTCTTCTGTATGCTTCCATCAACTCTCCTAGTATGCTTTTGATTTACAAGGTTCATAAATAGATAAATACAAAACGCCATTTTTACTTTGCTATTTTTTATATTCTCTGATATACTCTTATAGGATCTTAATGAAATAGATGATAGAGAATAGAGATACAGATATAAACATGTATAAATAATATTGACATATGTACACATAAACCCATTTAATTCATAATAATAAATATTCATTTTCATGATGTGCCATGTCCACAGTTCTTATGCAATAATCTGTTACTTAAAAAAGTATGATGGGAAGGAGCTTCAAGATGGCGGAAGAGTAAGACGCGGAGATCACCTTCCTCTCCACAAATACATCAGAAATACATCTACATGGAACAACTCCTACAGAACACCTACTGAACGCTGGCAGAAGACCTCAGACCTCCCAAAAGGCAAGAAAATGCCCACATACCTGGGTAGGGCAAAAGAAAACAGAAAAAACAGAGACAAAAGAATAGGGACGGTACCTGCACCAGTGGGAGGCAGCTGTGAAGGAGGAAAGGTTTCCACACACTAAAAGCCCCTTCACGGGCGGAGACTGCGGGTGGTGGAGGGGGTAAGCTTTGGAGCTCCGGAGGAGAGCACAGCCACAGGGGTGCGGAGGGCAAAGCGGAGAGATTCCCGCACAGAGGATCGGTGCCGACCGGCACTCACCAGACCAAGAGGCTCGTCTGCTCACCCACCGGGACGGGCAGGGGCTGGGAGCTGAGGCTCAGGATTCGGAGGTCAGATCCCAGGGAGAGAACTGGGGTTGGCGGTGTGAACACAGCCTGAAAGGGGCTAGTGCACCACAGCTAGCCGGGAGGGAGTCCCGGAAAAGGTCTGGAGCTGCGAAAGAGGCAAGAGACTTTTTCTTGCCTCTTTGTTTTGTGGTGCAGGAGGAGAGGGGATTCAGAGTGCCGCTTAAAGGAGCTCCAGAGACGGGCGCGAGCCACGGCTATAAGCAGAGACCCCAGAGACGGACATGAGATGCTAAGACTGCTGCTGCCACCACCAGGAAGCCTGTGTACAAGCACAGGTCACTGTCCACACCTCCCTTCTGGGGAGCCTGTGCAGCCCGCCACTGCCAGGGTCCCAGGATCCAGGGACAACTTCTCAAGAAGAACGCACGGTGTGCCTCCGGCTGGTGCAACGTCACGCTGGCCTCTGCCGCCGCAGGCTCGCCCCGCATCTGTACCCCTCCCTCCCCCCGGCCTGAGTGAGCCAGAGCCCTTGAATCAGCTGCTCCTTTAACCCCGTCCTGTCTGAGCGAAGAACAGACGCCCTCCGGCGACCTACACGCAGAGGCAGGGCCAAATCCAAAACTGAACCCCGGAAGCTTTGTGAACAAAGAAGAGAAAGGGAAATTTCTCTGCACAGCCTCAGGAGCAGCGGATTAAATCTCCACAATCAACTTGATGTACACTGCATCTCTGGAATACCTGAATAGACAACGAATCATCCCACATTGAGGAGGTGGACTGTGGGAGCAAAGATACATAAATATATATATTTTTTTCCTTTTTCTCTTTTTGTGAGTGTGTATGTGTATACTTCTCTGTGTAATTTTGTCTTTATAGCTTTCCTTTTACCATTTGTCCTAGGGTTCTATCTGTCCGTTTTTTCTTTTTATTACGTAAAAAATAATTATTTTTTATTTTAATAACTTTATTTTATTTTACCTTTCTTTCTTTCTCTCTCTCTCTCTCTCTCTCTCTCTCTCTCTCTCCCTTTTATTCTGAGCCAGGTGGATGAAAGGCTCTTAGTGCACCAATGGGAACTACGAACCTGCAGCCTGTGAAAAGGAGACCTGAAACACAGCAAGTGAAGCAAAATGAGAAGGCAGAAAAACACACAGCAGATGAAGGAGCAAGGCAGAAATTCAACGGACCTAACAAATGAAGAGGAAATAGGCAGTCTGCCTGAAAAAGAATTCAGAATAATGATAGTAAAGATGATCCAAAATCTTGGAAATAGAATAGAGAAAATACAAGAAACATTTAACAAGGACCTAGAAGAACTAAAGAGCAAACAGAGATGAACAACACAATAAATGAAATTACAAATTCTCTAGAAGGGATCAATAGCAGAATAACTGAGGCAGAGAACGGATAAGTGACCTGGAAGATAAAATAGTGGAAATAACTACTGCAGAGCAGAATAAAGAAAAAACAATGAAGAGAATTGAGGACAGTCTCAGAGACCTCTGGAACAACATTAAATGCACCAACATACGAATTATAGGGGTCCCAGAAGAAGAAGAGAAAAAGAAAGGGACTGAGAAACAATTTGAAGAGATTACAGTTGAGAGTTTTCCTAATTTGGGAAAGGAAATAGTTAATCAAGTCCAGAAAGCACAGAGAGACCCCTACAGGATAAATCCAAGGAGAAACGTGCCAAGACACATATTAATCAAACTATCAAAAATTAAATATGAAGAAAAAATATTAATACCAGCAAGGGAAAAACAACACATAACACACAAGGGAATCCCCATAAGGTTAACAGCTGATCTTTCAGCAGAAACTCTGCAAGCCAGAAGGGACTGGCAGGACATATTTAAAGTGATGAAGGAGAAAAACCTACAACTAAGATTACTCTACCCAGCAAGGATCTCATTCAGATTTGATGGAGAAATTAAAACCTTTACAGACAGGCAAAAGCTGAGAGAGTTCAGCACCACCAAACCAGCTTTACAACAAACGCTAAAAGATCTTCTATAGGCAAGAAACACAAGAGAAGAAAAAGACCTACAATAACAAGCCCAAAATAATTAAGAAAATGGGAATAGGAACATACATATCGATAATTACCTTACATGTAAATGGATTAAATGCTCCAAACAAAAGACACAGACTGGCTGAATGGATACAAAAACAAGCCCCATATATATGCTGTCTACAAGAGACCCACTACAGACCTAGAGACACATACAGACTGAAAGTGAAGGGATGGAAAAAGATATTCCATGCAAATAGAAACCAAAAGAAATCTGGAGTAGCAATTCTCATATCAGACAAAATAGACTTTAAAATAAAGACTATTAGAAGAGACAAAGAAGGACACTACATAATGATCAAGGGATCGATCCAAGAAGAAGATATAACAACTGTAAATATTTATGCACCCAACATAGGAGCACCTCAATACATAAGGCAAATACTAACAGCCATAAAAGGGGAAATCGACAGTAACACATTCATAGCAGGGGAATTTAACACCCCACATTCACCAATGGACAGATCATCCAAAATGAAAATAAATAAGGAAACACAAGCTTTAAATGATACATTAAATAAGATGGACTTAATTGATATTTATAGGACATTCCATCCAAAAACAACAGAATACACATTTTTCTCAAGTGCTCATGGAACATTCTCCAGGATAGATCATATCGTGGGTCACAAATCAAACCTTGGTACATTTAAGAAAATTGAAATCGTATCAAGTATCTTTTCTGACCACAATGCTATGAGACTAGATATGAATTACAGGAAGAAATCTGTAAAAAATACAAACACATGGAGGCTAAACAATACACTACTTAATCACCAAGAGATCACTGAAGACATCAAAGAGGAAATCAAAAAATACCTAGAAACAAATGACAATGAAAACACGATGACCCGAAACCTGTGGGTTGCAGCAAAAGCAGTTCTAAGAGGGAAGTTTATAGCAATAGAATCCTACCTCAAGAAACAAGGAACATCTCAAATAAACAACGTATCCTTACACCTAAAGCAATTAGAGAAAGAAGAACAAAAAAACCCAAAGTTAGCAGAAGGAAAGAAATCATAAAAATCAGATCAGAAATAAATGAAATGAAGGAAACAACAGCAAAGATCATTAAAACTAAAATCTGTCTCTTTGAGAAGATAAAACAAAATTGATAAACCATTAGCCACACTCATCAACAAAAAAAGGGAGAAGACTCAAATCAATAGAATTAGAAATGAAAAAGGAGAAGTAACAACTGAAACAGCAGAAATACAAAGGATCATGAGAGATTACTACAAGCAAGTCTATGTCAATAAAATGGACAGCCTGGAAAAAATGGGCAAATCCTTAGAAATGCACAACCTTCGGAGACTGAACCAGGAAGAAATAGAAAATATGAACAGTCCGATCACAAACACTGAAATTGAAACTGTGATTAAAAATCTTCCAACAAACAAAAGCCCGGGACCAGATGGATACACAGGAAAAGGCTATCAAACATTTAGAGAAGAGCTAACACCTATCCTTCTCAAACTCTTCCAAAGTACAGCAGAGGGAGGAACACTCCCAAATTCATTCTATGAGGCCACCATCACCCTGATACCAAAACCAGACAAAGATGTTACAAAGAAAGAAAACTACAGGCCAATATCACTGATGAATATAGATGCAAAAATCCTCAACAAAATACTAGCAAACAGAATCCAGCAGCACATTAAAAGGATCATACACCATTACCAAGTGGGGTTTATCCCAGGAATGCAAGGATTCTTCAATGTACGCAAATCAATCAATGTGATACACCATATTAACAAATTGAAGGAGAAAAACCATATGAACATCTCAACAGACGCAGAGAAAGCTTGCGACAAAATTCAACACCCATTTATGATAAAAACCCTCCAGAAAGCAGGCATACAGGGAACTTTCCTCAACATAATAAAGGCCATATATGACAAACCCACAGCCAACATCGTCCTCCATGGTGAAAAACTGAAACCATTTCCACTAAGATCAGGAACAAGACAAGGTTGCCCACTGTCACCACTACTACGCAACAGAGTTTTGGAAGGTTTAGCCACAGCAATCGGAGAAGAAAAAGAAATAAAAGGAAACTGAATTGGAAAAGAAGAAGTAAAGCTGTCACTGTTTGCAGACAACATGATACTATACATAGAGCATCCTAAAGATGCTACAAGAAAACTACTAGAGCTAATCAATGAATTTGGTAAAGTAGAAGGATACAAAATTAATGCACAGAAATCTCGGGCATTCCTATACACTAATGATGAAAAATCTGAAAGTGAAATCAAGAAAACACTCCCATTTACAACTGCAACAAAAAGAATAAAATATCTAGGAATAAACCTACCTAAGGAGACAAAAGACCTGTATGCAGAAAATTATAAGACACTGATGAAAGAAATTAAAGATGATACAAACAGATGGAGAGATATACCATGTTCCTGGATTGGAAGAATCAACATTGTGAAAATGACTATACTACCCAAAGCAATCTACAGATCCAATGCAATCCCTATCAAACTACCACTGGCATTTTTTCACAGAACTAAAACAAAAAAATCTTAAAATTTGTATGGAAACACAAAAGACCCCGAATAGCCAAAGCAATCTTGAGAATGAAAAATGGAGCTGGAGGAATCAGGCTCCCTGACTTCAGACTATACTACAAAGCTACAGTAATCAAGACAGTATGGTACTGGCACAAAAACAGAAATATAGACAAATGGAACAGAATAGAAATCCCAGAGATAAACACATGCACATATGGTCACCTTATCTTTGATAAAGGAGGCAGGAATATACAGTGGAGAAAAGACAGCCTCTTCAATAAGTGGTGCTGGGAAAACTGGACAGCTACATGTAAAAGAATGAAATTAGAACACTCCCTAACACCAAACACAAAAATAAACTCAAAATGGATTAAAGATCTAAATGTAAGACCAGATACTATCAAACTCTTAGAGGAAATGATAGTCAAAACATACTATGGCATAAATCATAGTAAGATCCTTTTTGACCCACCTCCTAGAGAAATGGAAATAAAAACAAAAATAAACAAATGGGACCTAATGAAACTTCAAAGCTTCTGCACAGCAAAGGAAACCATAAACAAAACAAAAAGACAACCCTCCAAATGGGAGAAAATATTTTCAAATGAAGCAACTGACAAAGGATTAATCTCCAAAATGTACAAGCAGCTCATGCAGCTCAATATCAAAAAACAAACAACCCAACCCAAAAATGGGCAGAAGACCTAAATAGACATTTCTCCAAAGAAGATATACTGATTGCCAACAAACACATGAAAGAATGCTCAACATCATTAATTATTAGAGAAATGGAAATCAAAACTACAATGAGATATCATCTCACCCTGGTCAGAATGGCCATCATCAAAAAATCTACAAACAGTAAATGCTGGAGAGGGTGTGGAGAAAAATGAACCCTCCTGCACTGTTGCTGGGAATGTAAATTGATAAAGCCACTATGGAGAACAGTATGGAGATTCCTTAGAAAACTAAAAATAGAACTACCATATGACCAAGCAATCCCACTACTGGGCATATATCCTGAGAAAAACATAATTCAAAAAGAGTCATGGGGCTTCCCTGGTGGCGCAGTGGTTGAGAGCCCGCCTGCCAATGCAGGGGACACGGGTTCGTGCCCCAGTCTGGGAAGATCCCACATGCCGCGGAGCAGCTAGGCCCGTGAGCCATGGCCGCTGAGCCTGCACGTCCAGAGCCTGTGTTCCGCAATGGGAGAGGCCACAACAGTGAGAGGCCCGCGTACCGCCAAAAAAAAAAAAAGATTCATGTCCCAAAATGCTCATTGCAGCTGTATTTACAATAGCCTGGACATGGAAGCAACCTAACTGTCCATCAACAGATGAATGGAGAAAGAAGATGTGGCACATATATACAATGGAATATTACTCAGCCATAAAAAGAAACGACATTTAGTTATTTGTAGTGAGATGGACGGACCTAGAATCTGTCATACAGAGTGAAGTCAGAAAGAGAAAAACAAATACCATATGCTAACACATATACATGGAATCTAAGAAAAAGAAAAAAAATGGTCATGCAAAACCTAAGGTCAAGACGGGAATAAAGACACAGACCTACTAGAGAATGGACTTGAGGATATGGGGAGGGGGAAGGGTAAGCTGTGACAAAGTGAGAGAGTGGCATGGACATATATACACTACCAAACGTAAAATAGATAGCTAGTGGCAAGCAGCCGCATAGCACAGGGAGATCAGCTCTGTGCTTTGTGACCACCTAGAGGGGTGGGATAGCGAGGGTGGGAGGGAGGGAGACGCAAGAGGGAAGAGATATGGGAACATATGTGTATGTATAACTGATTCACTTTGTTATAAAGCAGAAACTAACACACCATTGTGAAGCAATTATACTCCAATAAAGATGTTAAAAAAATAATAATAAATAAATAAAAATTAAAGTATGATGATTGACTAAAGTAGATGAATTAACATAGTGCTAGTTGTATCAAAATATCTTAAAATTTTACATACATAACAGCTAAAAGTATCACATTTATAGGATTTTTTATCTGCATAGATCTGATAATATTGAGGAATAATTTCCAAGGGCATTGATTTACTTAAATCTACCCGTTATTCCATAGAAGAAAAAAATATTGAAAAACAAACTTTCATTAATTAGTTTAATAGGAACTCATTGACAATCTTTCAGCAGGGCACTGTGCAAGGCAAAGGACTGGAATGTAAACAGAATAAGATTGGACCCCCATCCTCAAAGAGCTCTTGGTGAAGTGAGCTAGCCAGGAATAAGAACAGGTAAGAGGAGTCAATGTTAAAGCAGAGGTAAGGATGAGGTATAGTGAGGATGCAGAGATGCCAACGGCAAAGTCCACCTGGGAAGTCAGAGAAAATGCCCATTGTTGTGTGGAAGCTCACCAGGAAAATGGAACACTGTAGACAAAGGCCGAAGAGGCTTGAAAACCATGGCTCATTCAGCAACCTGCCCACGGTTAAGGATGATTGAAGCATAGGGCCTAAGTGGAGGAAATCAGGAACTGATGTTAGAGGAGCAGACGGAGGTCAGATCTCTAAAGGACTCCAATTCCAGGGTCACTCTGTGCACGTATCTTAAGGGGAGGAAGTGGGGCCCAGGACAGGGAGCAGAGACCAGAGGGTAGGCTGTGATCAGGAACTAAGGGACAGAGCCCGGCAGCTTATCTTTGACATCTCATACACATCTCTAGACACATTCTAATTCTATGCATAATTCATAATTATACACATTGTTTTAACGATTGATAGGAATGCATAGGATTAAAAGGATAACACTCCGTTTTAAGATGTAATTTTTTATTTAAATCACCACATATAATGAATGCTGATTGTGAATGAGACACTGTTCTGAGAACTGTAGCACTGTCAAATATGTACAAAGCAGCTGGGCCCGTGAGCCATGGCCGCTGAGCCTGCGCGTCTGGAGCCTGTGCTCCGCAACGGGAGAGGCCACAACAGTGAGAGGCCCGCGTACCGCAAAAAAAAAAAAAAAAAAAAAAGTACATCTATCATCCTCTAATACTTCTTGAGCCTTACACTGATGTGGAAGGGAGATATATATGTATTCCTACATCAGTGTAAGGTGTAAGAAGTTTTAAATTTGCTATTTATATAACCAAAATATAAGTCACATCAGGATAGGTGTTATAGCAAAGTTACAACTACATGCTACTAGATAGCATTCATGAGAGAAATCTTCTTAAGCCACTCTGTATGTTGAATAAACATTTGAAATTTGAATAAATAAGCCAGGGCTTAACTAGACCAGATACAGAGAGAGCAGTTCTGAAGCCATTGCTGTATTTGAATTTATCCTTGGGAACTGTGTTACACAGGGTCAGGAAAATGATATGTTTTCTTCCCATACATAAAACTTTCACAAATATTCTTATGAATTAAAAAAATAAAACAGACTTTTCTATCATACATTCATGTTTATGTATTATCAGCACTTCTGGGATATTTAAATAAACTAAAGATAACCTAAGGAAAGCAACTGGTAAACCACAAGCATAACATTTATAAAAGTCTCACATATTGCATATAAAAATTATACTCAACATTTGGAATAAAAATAACTCAGTATTCAACATTAATGTTATCAACAGAGGAGAAATAGGAATTTAAAAATAGAGAAACCCCCAAAACTAACTTATACATTTTAAGTTTTGACGTGTAATTTTTCAAACCTTACAATCCTTTAATATAGCTATTTATATTCTATTTCCTTCCTAAATTTAACTATGCTTTTTCCACATGAGACTCAGGATGCTGACCTAAAAACAAAAAGAAATTCCTAAGTATCTAGTACGGAAATGACAGAGGTTCATGATGCAGTGGGTCATTATTCAGGCTGAAAATAAATTGGCTTTCTTGAAGAAGAAATTTCTTTTTAAAGATATTATGTGCTAGGTTCTGCTTGCTGTCTTTCCCACCCATCCCATAAAAGCTGAACTAAGCTTCAGAGTTGGGAATCAGTTTCCCTCATTGTTGGAAGAAGCTTTGTTTTCAATAAACTCCAACATACCTCTGATTTATTTCAGTGCTACTGAGGTCTTGGTTACTCTAAATGGAAATGCTTTCCTGTTCCAGAAGCCAGGAGCCACTTTACATACTTTGAGACTTGGGACCCCATCTTACTCTCAACACCTGAGCTCTGAGGAATGAAATTTTGCCTCTGATCTTCAGCCCTACGCCTAAGACCTTGCTGCTGGGATACATATTCCTGCCAGGGATGTTTTTCAGGCCTGACTGCCTGGGTCCCAGCCTGCCATCTGTGCCGAGATTCCTCCCCATCACCACACGCTGTTTCTCCAGACACTCTCATTGGTCCTTCTTGGAGCTCAGACCCAACTGATCTTCTGCACACCCGCCCCCGCCATGGCTGGTGAAAATGCTGAATTTTACCTGAGCCCTATCATCCTAGGAAAAAGTAAAGGTTAAATTCTCCAACCTTTTATGATCCAAAAAATGTGCCCCTGTAAAAAAACACCCTTCCCCACATGACTTAGATTAAGACTCATGGATGCCCTTGTTTACTTGTGACAAGGGCACACAGACATCCTTCATATGTCCATTCTTTGCTCATGAACAATATTAACCAACTTTCACTAGGAATCTCTGCTTCCCCAAACCCCTGACTTTGGGGCCACCCTCAGTCTGAGCCAGCATACAACACTCATCCTTCACAGGCCCTCTAGAGAGTAGGCTTGACCTCAGAGTAAACCATTCTCTGATCTACCACCCCATCACCCACCGGCAAC
The DNA here is from genome assembly GCF_005190385.1 of Monodon monoceros. Lineage (NCBI taxonomy): Eukaryota > Metazoa > Chordata > Mammalia > Artiodactyla > Monodontidae > Monodon > Monodon monoceros. Next base: position 15,766,975 of record NW_021703773.1, read on the forward strand.
CCTCACTCACTTCCCTAAACCTTGTTCTTTTGAGCCTTACTCACCCCTCTTTACAAAAGAAAACCCCTTATGGATCTATGGTTGGAGAAATCTTCCTATGGCGGTATTTCCTTTCCCCTCTCTGGCAATAATGCTTTAGAATACAGTCTCTCCTTTGTTAACGCTGAATTTTTTTACTCAACATGGGCCACTAAGGTTTCTGCCTGCATAACTCAAATGAATGGACGTCTTCCTCTTGCCTAGGGTAGTTTTTGTCTCTCCCTCCCACTAACTGCACCTATTGAGGCATACACTCTCACAACCACGCCCAAACACGACTCCCTAGACCCTGCCCATCTCTCAAAGCTTATGGAGTCTTTGCACCTCAAGTCATTACACTGGCTTTCTTATTTTAAAATTCATTCAGTCCATAATATCTTTTAGTAGTCAAAATCCTAAAGGCTATCTCCAATTTTTTTTACCTAATATTCTTCCAAGACACCGCAAATTCATTGCCACAAAATGTCCTCGCCTCTCATACATCCAGAACGGAAGTCTTAAAGATTTTAATGAATTTGTCAGAAACTCACAAGTAAGGAAAGAAATAATAATATATTTTTTAAGTGTTTCTTGTTACTTGAGAAAGGTGTTTGATCACAAGCCATATGTACAGACAGCATCATTTAATGTGAAGTTGTAAAAGCATTAAGCTCACAATATTCAGTTTAGGTAAATTCAGAGATGCGCTTTTTAAAAATCACAGTTCTTCCTTCAATCTCCTTGCAAAAACACCTAGACTAAGTGTCACTCCCTTTGCAGGAAGCTGCTATGCTTCAGGTGGCATGGGAAAGGACCCAGGGGTGGTGGGTAGTGAGTACCCCTCTGCTGTGCTTCCTCTGTGTCTCCAGACAGCTACACGGGGGCTTGTTTTATAAAGTCAGACAAACACATTCCCACAATTGCATATATACATATACATACGTATATATTTAGTAATCTCAGTATTTTTAAAATGACACTAGTGATGCATCCTGTATGACTAAGTAGGCCAGAAAGCATGAGTTGTTTTTTCCTCTCCTAATTGTTGTGAGACATCATATTTCGGTCAATTTGGGTGTTATCTGAGCTGATATTTGAGGTCTTTCTTTACCAGTTGGCTGTGGCATTTCCCACAGGAATGTGTTGGGTCTACCTGGATGCTTTGTTCTTTGCTTTAAGGGCTCCCATAGAGCCAAGGACAGGAAGCCTGCACAGCTTGGCTGTGGTGTGGTGCTGAGCGGCCCTGCAGTGGTTCATCAGCCATGAGGGCTACAATTCAGAGTAAGCCACTTGGCTGGAAGGACCCCTGGGGACACAAATGTATAGCCTCAGCACTTGACACAAAGCTCCACATGCCCAGACTGCTCAGATTCAGGCCAGGGATACGAATGCACTAAAAGAAAAACAAAACCCTGCAAATGGGAAAGATTAATAAACATGATTACTAAGAGTGTCGTAATTTTGTAGCAAATACAAAAAGGCAATGTTCTGTATCAACAGTAAATAAAGACTACAGTAAGCTAAACTCTAGTAAGCTAAATAGTTTTTAAAAATGTCCCTCATGTCAGCTGGTTGACGTTCACCTTTGAAAAGCAATATTTACCTTCTGTTCAATTATATCACTGGTTAAGTCACTTCAATCCCTTGCAATGTCTGTTACTTTAAGAATAAATGATATAATGGGGTGATGACAACTCTGATGAAAATATTTTCCACAGCTATGAAATACTGTAAATAATTGTAAGCATGATAAGCAGTGATTATATTTCAAAATTACGCATACTACCTAAGATTACATTTCTTATGTTTTCTGAATATTCAACACCTAGGTCTACAGAAGAGATCCGAATGACAAAGTTATTAGTAAATCCATCAAGTGGAAGATACTGTGTTATTACTTAATATTTCTGAACACATTCTGTTTTACAGTCATTCATGGAACTCTCACTAGTTGTCAAGCGTTGCGCTAGGCTTGGGGTTTATGGAGATGGATGAGCCGAGAAGCCCTGCAGTCTCACCACGAAGCTGCCAGTTCTTTCTCAAAATGTGATCTGTAAGCAAGTTTAGGACACTTTGGGATTTACATCCCAATATTTGAAAATTTGTTAATAATAAATAATCGTGATGCATTAGGTTATTACTTAATGACATAGAATAAATAATGTTGCCTCTTGAAGTTCCAAATATGTATCTTATGTGTGCGACCACATAACATGTTACTCTTATGTCGAAATAGAGTGAAGTCAGAAATATTCTAGGTCTTTTATACATTTTAACCAAAGGAAATCCTGATTTCTGAGGGACTAGTATTTATCTAAGCATTGCACTCTAATTTATATTGACTAGCTGAATAAACACAAGACTTTCTTTAACTGAAAGCAATTTTTTTTTTTAATCAACAAACAGTTGCTTCCTAGCAGTTAGTGAGGCTTCCAGTTTGAACTAGCTCTATCCGTCATATACATCACCAAAGGCCAACCTCCTGCTCATCCCACAGACCCAACCATGAAGCTGGCATAGTGAATGGCTGAAAACATCTTGAAAAGAATAGAGTTTTGGTACAGGTAAAAGATATCTCTCAGCCTGAAAGAGCTGCTAGCCCTTCATCTTTTCGATTTTTAATCTTTCCTATTTTATGACAAGACACTAATGCCCTTTTATGAAATGAATGCCTTGATGCTAATTACTAAGCAGGTCTTTTTATTAGTAATAGAGCTAAACAAATTTAACTCCTTCCAGCCACTTTCTAGAACAAATGTATAATCGTAATTCTTTCAGTGCTTTGGTGGAAAAGCCCCTGGATATTGTTCATTTTGCTTACATGAAGCTGTTAACTCAGTTAACTACAAGTCATTGCCTTGCTATTATTTTTTTCCTACAGTTTCTTTCAACACAGCCATTTATTTAGGAAGAACCATGCATACTTGAGTGCAGTTAAAGAAAGCAAGAGACTCAAGAGCAATTATATTTGGGAAAGGGTGCACCAGAGGCCCTGTGGTTCTCATACCCACAGAACCATCATCTTTTACTTGCCTACAGATGCTGTGTATGTAATATCTGCCCGCCCAGTACACTGCTCTTCATTACCCAAGAAGACATATACCATCAGACTATGGAGGCCTGCACCCCAGTCTTCTCTCCAGCCAAGTCTTCCTGTTCTTAGAGCCCACATCACATGCCAGGTGGTGAAGACACAGAGACTGAATAAGTGAATAAGTGAATGAAAACCAAAGGAAGAATGCATACAAATGGGAGAGAAGACATATGAAATTTGATTTTTAAATGACCATTTTAACCCAATTATGCTAAGTTATGGGAGTATTGTAGGTTTCTTCCCTCCTGGTCACTCAGTCTAAATATAACAGTCCTCTCCGACAGTGACTTTGTTTACAGGTTGTAAATATGATGTAAGTGGTGTATTTGATGAGTTGTGGAAGCCAGTTGTTAAACTCTTGGTACTTGAAATCAATCACGGTGAGTATTTACACCACGGAAATCAGCAAATGCTAACAATCAGGGTTTTTTGGTTTTTTTTTTTTTTTTTTTGAGAGTCTGTTTGCCACATTACTATTGCAAAGCCCTTCATAAGCCTCTGACCAAAAAAAAGAGGATTCCCAATGTTCTTAACTTCCTAATAATCAGCTCACGATGTGCCATTACCATTTTCTTTCCAAAATTCTTTTTGTATACATGTTTTTATCAAGTCTGCTTCTTGGGATTTTAACTGTAGTACGAATATTAGTCATTTTGTAAATAAGTACTTCTTTTAATAAGTTGACAAATGATTCTTTAAAACGTCAATGAATTTGGTCAACAAGCCATGTCCTCTCTATCTATACACTTCCTGATTTTATAGCCACCAATGAAATCCCTTCTCAGCCTTGGTTTCTTCAGGCTGAAAAAAGCCTATTTATTTTAGACTTTCCTTATACTGCTGCTCTTCCCCTCAGCTCTTTTTAGGCACTCTTTTCTGGACCTATTCCAGTTAAGTCTTTTCTCAAATGCTGCATTCAGAACCGTTTGCAGTATCTCACTTGTAGAGGAAAAAGTATCTGTAACATAACCACAGCAGAATGATGTCTTTCACCTTCTTGTCCTTAATTATGAGTAATGTCCATTCAGTTTAGCAACAGCAAAACAAAACAGCAGCCTTTACAGCAAAGCTAATAAAATCAGACCATATCCAAAGAGGTTAGTGGTTGAAGTATATATTTGCTCTGAGCAGGAAAAGAACTTACTAGATTCTTAATTCCGAGTAAGCCTACTATGAGGCATCTGTTTCAATTTTCTGTTATTTAGCATTACCAAAGAAAATTAAAGTATTCTAGAAAATTAATATTAACAATATCAGATTTGTCAGCTTCATTAAGTACACACCGATTATCATCTATAATATCCTTGATTAAGGCATACGACTGAGACCAATTAATGTATTTGGCTTTTGTAAGACTATTCCATAAATATTTAAGCATCCTTTTTAAATCAAGCTTTATTATCTGTGTTTACACTGCCTTTCCCTTTACAGTAGGGAAAGAAAAACATATCTTTCTGATATTAGTTGGAAAAGTGTCACTTCCATGGGTAATATCAACTCGTAAACATGTTTATGGTAGGAATGTTGGGGGGGGGCTATTTTTTTAAACTTTTTTATCATGGAAAATTTCAAACATACACAAAAGTGGAAAGAGTAGTAATATAATTTTTTTTTTAACTTCCAATCATTTGTCGATTTTAGCCTTCAAACACAAACTAAATTACATGGTCACGAAACCACCAGAAAATCTAATTTAAGCAATATACCCTAAGGCACGTTCATGAATAATCGCAATCCCCAAGCAGAAGGTCTTCCCTAACTAAGCAGTAAGGAGGTTTCTGTAACTGTATTGAAAATTAGGGCTTTTTCCTTTTGTATGAATAAATCCTTTCAATTTTAGGATATGACTCGAAGAAACAACTAAAGCCAAGCTTCGGAGAACTCTCAATATAACATGTACTGTTTGTGTAAATGTGCAAGATTTTTAAGTAATGCAGGTAAAGTCACCAAAAAGTCCAATTCAGAGTTCTCAAGTTATTTCTTTTGAAACACTTGTGTTTGACAAAATGTTATAGATGATATCCCAAAAAGGCTATAATGGGCAAATTGGGAAAACTCTGTGTCACAGAAAAAAAAAAACAAAAATAAATACATTACAGCTTTTAATCTATGAATATATTTTTTGAATCTCTAAAGAAGGAATATAGTATTCAATGTTTCCAAAACACATTTGAATGTAAAACAGTTTGTTCTGAATATCTTCTTTGTTTTTGAAAGACAACAGTTTTTCAAAAAGTGTTGTTTTGAAATGCTGTTATTGTGAGAGTTTGTTACTGGCTTGCTTGCATTTTTGCCCTTCAATAGCTAAATTAGAGTGACTTGGGTCGCCTTAGGCATCTTAATATCCAAGATGCTGTCCTACATCTAGTTCCCCACAGCCAGCAAGCTGAGAAAAAATTATGTGCAAGTTTATTTCTTGAATTTTGACCCTTTCCAAATTGCAGATAAATTATGGTTCTGAGCATTCAATTTACCATTTATGTTTCATGTTAAATGGATCAATGTATTTCCCTATAGGCAGATATTCTATTCCTGATAATATTTTCCACCTAAAATATTGCTGAACATTTTCAGATAAATAAGCAAGTCAAGAAAAGCAGAGTTGCTTAAACTGGATCATTTTAGCTGATTTTGTATTTTAATCTAGCTTTTCACTTGCAAAGAGGGCTATAGAATGATGCTAAGTTAAAAAAATGACATTCTATAATTCTTCCATTCACATTTTCCCAGCATATAAAGGAAACAAAGTCACCTTGTCAACAAGATTCAGTATCTTATTAAAATGTGCAGATATCTGTATATGCTGTTTTTTAAACATTTACCAACTCTAATAGATGGAGCTAAATTTGGGTCTAGAAACCTTTTTTTTTTTTTTGTCTTTATAGGTGGTGGACTTCTACAAATTATGGTGGCTTTTACAAATTGTGACTCTGTATTTCCATTAAACATATCAAATGATGTTTAGATCGTGTACACGCCCCTGCTCAGGACCATTATACCTGGTCTGTGGGTATTTAAACATTCTTTGCCTCAACTGACTGCTTCTAACCAACATGATTGTATGGTTCAATGCTTTAAGCTATTTGAGAGAATATCACAGTGACGGGGGAGGTGCTACATGTGCCCTCTGAATATCAGGTGTCACTCCAGCACATTCCGTTACAAGTACCACCTTGTAATGATACACAGATGACTTATTTGTGATGGTGGGATGGAGTGGTCGTTAGAGAAGGATGCCCAGATTAGAAATGTTTTATACCACATGTCTTGGAAAGAAGAACCAAAATGAAGCCTTGCTGAACTGAAAGCATAGAGAGGATGGAGTTCAAGATAGAAAAGGAAAGTCTAAATCATGTAACGTGAAAATGCCAATTAGAGGAATCAAATAGTTTCGTATCAGCTCCATGGTTTCATCTATTTCTAAACAGATTGATAGTTAATGCTGAATTTAAGCATGACCTGGGTAAAGCATTTTGCTCTTTATATGTATTTCTCTAAATTTTCTTTTCCTCCCTGACAAACAAGATAAATTAATATCAATATAAACAGGCCAGAGCTTGGTGGCTCTCCAGTTCCTGCTGCTAAATATTATCAGATAATAAGCACCAAAACTAAATTCCTCTAGTAATTTCAGTATGAAAATTTCTTGAACATAGTTCATACCCTTAATGCTTCCAGAATTCTCTAAAGAAAGATCAATGGATAACAATATTTATTAAATGTGGGAAAGGTAGGGGTATGCCTTGGGGACTTTTTTCAAAGGAATGTTTACACATCAAGCACTGTTTTTCCAGAGTATATGTTAAGGATCAATAAATGTGGTCAAATTTCCTAAAGATGTTATTATTTATACTTTGCATAAGGTCAGTGGTCCATAACAAAAGCATCATTATTATTGTGATGACTACTGCTTTTTTATTATCAGAGATAGGCTAAAAATGACCATGGTGGTCACTGAAGTTCCCCCATGTCATGTCACATCGTAAGAGCTACTGTCAAATTCATTACTACATACCTAATTCTATGCTAGAGCAAGTTATATGATAAAGTGTTTGTACCTCTATTTTATGCCTTAGAAGTGGGTGGATAGGCTCTGGTTACTGTGTTTATTTATGGTTTATAAATAATGTAAGCCATGTAATGGTTAAGAGGTGCTTTAAAATCAGTCTTGGACTTGAATTCTGTGTTAACTTGGGCAAATTGAACCTCAATACCCTCATCCATCTATTGGAAGATAACAAGTGTTTTCACTTGAGAATTAAGTGAGAACACACATTAAGGGTTTAGCTCATATTTACAATTCAACAAAAATTAGTTGAAAATAATAATAGTAATACCCACAAAAATAAAAATCATCCAAATAGTTTACCCTAAGGCCTCCTTCCTCTCCTATAATGATTTTTACAAATATTTACATTTTTCTATAAGTAACTGCATAATTTACTTCTCTACCTTTATTGTTTGCTTCTATATTCTGAGAGCTTTTCTAGTTCAGATTGCACTTTATCTACTACCCATCAAGACAGCTCACTCATTCTGCCCAGCCCATCCTGATTTCAAAATCCATTCATTTCTATCTTCTCATGATAACCTCAGAAGAATTGAAAACTGAGTGTAAAGTGAAAACAAATACATCTTTGCAGTCTTTGCAGTGACAAGTTGTGCATACCTGCAATAATGATGACCACCATATAACTAATGAGTAACTATTACATGTCAGAGACTCATAGCTCCACTTTAAGTGATAAGGAAACTGTGATGACATGCACTTTGTGTACTAAAATTAATTCTGACTATATCTTAAATTTATGGTCACATATTTCTCTTGCCCTTATTTCTTGATTTATTTAACTTTCACCCTGCTGTATAATTTTACATCTAAAATCATTCACTTATATGTATGTCACACCAAACACTGAAAAATGAACGATCGATTAGCTAATTCGGAACTCAAAGAACTTGAGTAACTTGTATTTTCCACACCACCCCGCAATGCCAGAGACTGGAGCTGGAGGTCGTGGATTTGAACCCAGTTCAGTCTGATTTCACAGCTCAGGTCCTTCTCTGTAGGGCCTATGGCTCCCATACTAACTTCATATTGCAATGAGTCACGCTGACTTGGATACAGACTCTTAGGGCCTGGGCTATATGAAACGTGGGACCCAGAGTTTTGGGCACTTGTAGCTGATTCACACCTGAACAAGATGTCTACGCATCAGTGGTTAGCTGAAGTTTCCAGTAGTTGCAGAAAAAGGACAACTTTTAGGAAGTAACGGTGCTTTCAATGATGACAGAGTAAAGTGTTTGATCTGGGTACTTATTTCTGTCCTGTCCAAGGTCCTGTGCAAGAAGGTTTTGGGCAAAGTGAGAACCTCAGTGAAAAGAGCTGTGGAATGCAGAGCTTTGGACAGCCCTAGGCACTGACTGCACTGAAAAAAGCTCAGTTAGAGGGACCTGTCAACAGAGAGGGTTTCTCAGGAGCTCAGAAACGCTCCCACAAGAGCAAGAGTTGACCACGGACGGCCCTCCACCAAATCTGGAGGAAAAGAAACCCTCCGACTCTGAAGTTTGAATTGAGCATCACACTGGAATGGCAACATTTGTTACAATTACATGAGATAATTCTTTTGACAAAATGACTAGAGTAGAGTTAACCATCTATGACTAGGCAGATGGGTTCTGGGGTCTAAGATTTTATCCAGGGGTGGGGAAAGAATTTACCCCAGAGTGTGTTTAGATTGGCAGTGGGGAAGCTGCTTCCAATTGCACTCTGAGAAGTTCTACTTTCTGAACATAATGCTCGATAAATTACATATTTAATATGGGATGTGGTACATTTTTACATATTTGATATATTATAGTGTGGAGCCTGTAAAACTGGGAGCACCTAGAGCTTAAAGAATTTTCCCTTCAAATCATTTTAATTCAGAATAATGTGATGCTAGAGGAGCAGACAGTGAATGTGCAAGCCTAGCCCTGCACTGCGCATACACCGCAAACCCTGGGCAAAAAATTTAAGGTAAACCTTATCTGTCTCATTTAGGCAACAGTGTGACTTCCAACATTAAGAAATCACCAGAAAAAAAATGCTATTTTGAATTATGCTTTCTACTTGAAATATTTTTCACCGCATACTAAAAACTATTATATTGTGGGTTAACCTACAGTTTTGGATAAGGACTTGTCCTAGAGCATTTCATGACAATTTCTTTGCCTTTCCAAGGTACATTTGCAGTTGCTAAGGAACCACATTTCACAGCCATGGCTATCTAGTAATACCATATGTGTAGAATGTCAGAATAATTATGTGATGGCTGTTGTGAAAACCAGAAATCTTGGACATTGGAAATAAGGAAAATTTTAATTAGATTGCCTGCTTACAACCATAATATAAAGTCTAGTTCTCCACTGAAATGAACACTCCAACATTAGAGGAACCTGATATGTTAGTTTATCCCTCTACCCCTAGCCTAGCACAACACTAGTACAGAGTAGGCATACAAAAATGTCTATTGAAGAAATAAAGACGTTTCTTCTCTCTAGTACTCAAAAGCAGAATAATTTCTATATGGCTCAAGTCAGGTAAATTCTCTTAGGAAAAGAAATGGAATGCTTTAAGAAAATTATAAAGGGACATTTTGTGTTTATAATATTCTCATTCTCCAGTTTTACAAAGGTATTGATAATAGCCAAATCTTCGGAAATTAGTTAACAGTGCCGTTTTAAATTTGTTTTGGCTAAATTATTCCATTCTGAAAACCATGTCTTATTAAAACAAGAGTACACAGAAAAACTAATGGTTTATTTAATAACTTTCTCTCTATATTTGAGACTAGATGAATTAACCCATCTCCTCGGGCTTGCTTTTTCCATCTCTAAAGTAAGGTAGGATTTTCTTATAACCTGGTCATTGTAAGTGTTTATGTATCTATGGTCACGAGTGTAATGAGGATATTCAACGCAGCATGCTTAAAAGTGGTCCTACCATTTGCTTTTGAAAATGTTCATCTCAGCAGGCTGACATTCATCTTTTAAAAGTTATGTTTAACTTCAGTTAATTTTCAGTGCAAGCAACAATGCTTAGAGAGACACTAATTTTAATTAATTATTTACCGAACATTTTCTGGCGTAGCAAGTGTTGTGTGAAAGCTCTGATACCTTCCATCTGCTGCTTACATTTTCTTCATCCACTATGTCATTTTACAAAACACTAGAAATCAAGTTTGTCTAGCATAATAAACTCTTATGATTTTTCCCTATAAATTGTTCTCTGAGTGTTCCCTAAGCACTTGGAGATTTTGTTTTCCTTTTATTTTCAAATGATTGCACAGGGTCACTAGGCAGCCTTTGATCAGAGCACACTGTACCCCAAGTATTGCCACATCTCCTCAGTTCTTCTGGTTGCTCTGGGAAGGTTTTAACTAATTCTTTAATATTCTGGAATTCAGACATGCTCGTTAGATATTATCTTTTCTGCCTATGTCTGATCAACTATTAAATTAAGTGGACCAGCAATGAAACGGATCTAAAACACCGCAAAAATTAAAATATTATTTTGATAGGAAACTTTTCATGGAGCTTACGAATTGTCAGTGTCCTCACATTAAAAAGATGTTCTGTGATGCAGGCTGAGGAAGGTTTGGGCTTTGGAGGCTACTGAGGCTTTGAAATCCCAGATCTACAATGTGAACAAATTTGAACGATCAAGCCCCTTAATATTTCTGAACTTCCATCTTCTTGCATATTGAATCGTTACAGTAGCATCAATCATTTAGACTGGTATGAAGACTCAGTAAAAGATTTAAAGAATGTGGCAGAGAAATGTCTATTAATCACGGGTGATTAAGCACATGTTTTTATCTCCTCTGCCTCTCCAAAACTTGAATAAGATGACAGTAAAGCCTCCCAACCTATCTGTATCTTCTATTTAAAAACAGTTAAAAAGAAAGAAAAGGAAAAGAAAAAAGAGAAAGATCTGTTTTATTGGGTTAATTTGTGATATTCCACTTGTGACTGAGTGGGAGACGCCCCTCAGAGAGAATGCTTGAGAAGAGGCTTCCAAGGGAGGCTGGTTCCCCCCAGACCTGACTGGGTGCAGAAGGAGATCTGGGCCAGGGACCAGAACTCAATCCACGGTGCAGAAAGCCTCTTTGAAGGGACATGTTCCTGGGTGTCCCTGGGGAAGCACTTTGGTGTGGAAGGGCAGACATGCTAAAGATGGGTGTTTATTACATATCTCTGCGTAAGAAGAAATGTGAACACTTGTCTCTGAATCCTCTGGGCAACCTTTATAAAATGCAGTTTTTCATTTTACACGGTGGGGCTGGGCTTGCTTTTCTGGGGTTGTGGCACAGCATTGAGTCTAGACTCCTAAGTAGAAAAACTAGAACTTCCAGTTCGGTCCAGCAGTCCAAATATATACCTACTGCCCTGGAATCAGTAAGGATAGGGATGCCTTTCCTTCTCAGAAGGGTCCTGAATTGGATGATAAATTATAAAGTCACTTACTCCAAAGGCTTCTGCTAGGGCAGAGGTGAGGCAGCCCCTAAAAGACTATGTGAAAATACATATATTTTCTACTTAGCTAATTTCTTTGCAGTAAGAACTTTTCTAAAATAAGATACACACACGGATGCCTTTTTTAATAAATTGAACAAAACAATTCACCCTGTCCTTGATGACTGAGCTAGTAACTGAGGCAACAATTGTTGGGACACACTGAGGATTTGAGAGCATAAAGCTGATACAGGACACAGGCTGAATAGCTCATTGATGGTTAATGAGCTTCATTTTGAAAAAAAAAAAAAAAGGCTGCCTTGCTGTCAGCTTGAGTTTTGCTCATTTGCTTCCTTCACGTAAAAGTGAGTTAGGTGTACAGCTGTGTGACCTCCTGGGTATTATAGCATGACTGTTCCTCTCCATAATTAATTAGCAAATCAAAGGTTAAAGCCGTCTTCTCCAGAGTGATAGGAATTGCAAGGAGACATGCTCCCTCTCGTTCTCACTATCCTCTGTCTAGTAACCATCAATTATTTTATTTATTTATTTTTTTTTTTGCGGTACGCGTGCCTCTCACTGTTGTGGCCTCTCCCGTTGCGGAGCACAGGCTCCAGACGCGTAGGCTCAGCGCCCATGGCTCACGGGCCCAGCCGCTCCGCAGCATGTGGGATCCTCCCGGACCGCGGCACGAACCCACGTCCCCTGCATCGGCAGACGGACTCTCAACCACTGAGCCACCAGGGAAGCCCACCATCAGTTATTTTTGCTCGAGTAATATAACCCTGAATTTACTATATTCTTGTGTCTCCCTTATACATACTGTGGTTAGTAGGTGTGAAGACGGAAGACGCTTCCCCATTACACGAGTTTGTCAGGCGATACTGATACTGTTCTCCAAGCAAGCCTGGATCCTTGACTTATAACTGAATTTCAGACACAAGCTAATACAGAAATTGGACGTTGGATGCCATAACAAGATTAAATTCAGACATGTTAACCTCCAGGAAAGAGAATGGTGAAAGAATCATATAACCACTTGTTCCATGTGCTGTCACAGTCATCAAAAAACTGACTGAGAAGGACAAGGGGAAGCAAAAACTGGGAATAAAATTGCACCAGCACTGAAACCAGCAGGATGACCAACCACATGTTACAGATCCACTGCTGTGTGAACCAAAGCGAGGAAAATCACAGGACACTGCCCAGAATTTACCTTCCTGAGAAAGCTGGCACAAAGCAGCAGAAAGTGATCAGAGAACATTCTGGAAGTCTCCGTTCATAGTCTCTGTTTTGAAGGAGCGAGTGCTGGTGATGTGGGCCCCTCTCTGACCTGCAGATGAGAGGCTCTGGAAGCCAGACTGGAATTGGAAGGAGCAGTTACTTCTTTCATTTCATTGTTAACTAAACAACTAATTAATCATGATGATGTTTGAAAGATAATCCTTCCTCCTGTAAGAGGTAAGGTCTGGAAGGAAAAGTGGATCCCAGAGACAGAAACCCAAATTTACCAAGTAACTGGTCACCAATTTAGCACAGTTTAAGAGCAAAGCATAGTTTCAAGATATAAAAGGTGCCCAACAAGACAGAAAGGCTACCTTGACTTCTCACAAATGTGCCCAGGACAATCAAACAATTTTGAGCACCTAATATCAATGCACTGGCTGCAAATTATTTGGATAAAAGGCACAAAAAGTTCTCCTATATCCCACTTTTTCACACTTTCCCAGGCCTCAGAGTCTCTGCAAACTAAACTTGATATGCTCTGGCCAAGCCCTTCTGTTTTAAAGATAAGATTTTAAATGCAAATTAAAACAACAATGAAATATCACTTTTCACTTATATCATCGCTAAGATTACAAACATTGATATTAGCCAACTTAAGGAAGTTGAAGGAAACAGGAACCCTCAAAGCCTGCTGGTAGAAACATCAACTGCAAAAAAATCTTCCTGGAGGGTAATTTGGTGATATGGTTCAAATGCATATTCACTGACCCAGCAATTCCACTTCTAAAAATACGCACTAACAATCAGATGAGTGTTCAAAGATATAGTACAAGGATATTCTACTGATAATAGAGAATAATCAGAAACCAGAAAAAAAATGTACATCCATAGGGATCTGGAAATGTTATGGGACACCATACAAAGAAATACACTGTAGCCATTAAAATTAATTGTATATGTCTATATTTAGTTATACAGGAAAAATCTGCAATATGTTGGCAAATGCAAAAAGCAAGCTACAGAACAGCTACCTGTGGAAAATTTTCACTGAGAAAAAGTCTGAAAGGTTCTACACCAAAATGTATGTGGTGGTTATCCAGACTCATGGATTTATAAGTGATTTTCACTTCTTTCTTTACAAAAGTATGTATTCTCTGGATAGTTATAAGGAAAACATATTGCTTTTATAAGTGTATATAATTATATATACTCTACTATTATATTATTTATACTTATATGTACAATAGTCACATTTCATGTAAAGCTTATCCGCACTTTCCTTCACTGGGCACTGACACACCCCAAACAGCTTTCATACAAAATCTGATACAAAAAAATGATAACATCATCTGATAAGCAAGTATCTTGAAAATCACACTGACATGCAAGAGCTCTGTTTTAAAGCATCACATGATCTGTCTGAACAGTGGTGTTGGTATAATTGTTTGCATTTTGTGTGTTGCTTTTTAAAACTTAGTGGAATCAGTAAATGAACATACTAAAAAAGTTGGTAAGATAATTTTTACAGTTATTACAACTGAGAAAAAATAAACATCGTTAGCTTTGCCAAACATATACAGTTTAATGTCTCAGACCTGCATTAGACTTAAGTCAGCCAGTTATTTTAAAGGTGAATTAATTGACCTGCATTTCCCTCTCGAGAAGGTCTCTTCTCAAATGCTCCATAACCCCCAATGAGCACAGATAAAGTCATGTGACCGCATCCCCACTCACGCTTCCACGCCCGACCCTTCCCCCTTCACCCACTCACACACAGAATTGATTGGAACAAGATTCAACTGGGTTAATCCCTCTTTCAAAGGGATTTGGTTCAGACCAAAGCAACTGAAGTTGGTCCCTTTTGGTGCTTGAGTTGAAAAAATATATTGGGATTTTTGGAAGACTATTTCCACCTAGACGCCAAAAGAGAAGCAGCGATAAGGAAAATTTGTACCCACAGAAAGAAACTGATGTATTCATTTCTGGAAGATACCATAAATTCTCCTTTTAGCTTAAGCTAAATTTGTTTGAATTTCTACCATTTGCAACTAATGAATCTCTGATGGGCAGTCTCTAAAACGGTCCGCAGTGACCCTCACCTTCTGGTACTCACACCCTGTGTAATTCATTCCCCTGGAGTGTGCACTGGACTTAACATGTCTTGCTTCTAACTAATGGAATATAGCAGAAGTGATGGGCCCTAAGTGATGGGCTTCTGTCTTAGATTCTCTCTCTGTCCCTGTCTTTCTGTCTCCATCTCTCTCTCTGTCTCTACCTCTGTCTTGTCTTTCTCTCTGTCTGTCGTAACTCTCTGACTCTTGTCTCTCCTCCTTTTTGTCTCTTTCTTTCTCTCAGAGTCCAGCCGCCGTGTAGAAAACTCCAGGCTACTCTACTGGAAGGGCCTTGGAAGGTGAGAGGCCACACGGACGAGTAAGAAGGCACCTCAGTCAATAACCAGCACCAACTGCGAAGCATGTGAATGAGCTGCTTGGAAGGACACCTTCCAGCCCTAGTCAGGGCTTCAGATGCTGCACCCCCAGCCAATAGTGAGGCTGCAAGAGAGACCCTAAGGCAGAACCATGCAGCTAAGCCACTCCCAGAATCCTGACCAACATAAACTGTGAAATAATAAATATTTGCTGTTTAAGACACTAAATCCTAGGGTATTTTAATGTGCTGTAATAGACTGCAAATATACAGTCTCACTGAAATAAGTCTATATTCTATTGTGAGAGAAACAGATGATTGAATAATATCAGTGAAAATCTGGAAAATCTGAAAACATTGAAAATTTCAGGTCTAAATAGGAATTTTGTAATTCTTAGTTCTCTGGGTATAAAATATCTGTCTATCTATATATCTATCCATTATTTACATAAATATATATTATATACACATGACAAGACAATATGAAGTATCATGGAATTGCTTTTTAATAATATTTCAGATTAAGGAACGACACTGATCCATAAACAGTACTAATGAGATCAAACCACTGAATAAATATTGAATGAATCAATTAGTAAATGAACAAATTATCCAGCAACAACACTGCTTTTTCAACTGTATAATTACCCCTCAATATACTTTAATAAGTTTTATTATCTTCAGAGAACCCTTGGCTGTGAAACAATCTCTTGTGATAGAACCCGTTAATCTGTGTATAAATCACATATATTAAGGGGAAAAGATTTGAAACGCCAAAAACCCAAAGTGACTGATCTCAATAGCCTTTGGAATCGTGGTTAAGGAAAGCTTTCGAGTAAGAACAAGAAAATATCATAAAGTCATAAAGTTTTTATTTTTTTAAATTTTAATTTCCTTGTGAGAAAATCACCTTTTTGCGTTGTTTCCTTGTTTTCTGTTAAAAAGCGAGGTGTCCTGAAGTATCTTGAAAAGAACCCAACTTCTAATAATGAAGGGTGGCAAGCTGTTAGCAATATAGCTAAGAACTGCGGAATCACAGGAAACAGGTTGCTTTTGTAGGACATATTCATTTGAGATAACTTTATTTCTTTAATATGCTTAACTTACCAGCTCAAAAATTTTATGGAGCTGTGCCAGGATATATATTTTTTATTTGCAAAACAAATTGTGTTTAATGTCTCAATTAAGAACATTATGTATTCTCTGGAGGAAAAGTACCTGAAACCAAATATATCTGACTGATCTGCTCACTGCTACAGTGATTCCCAGCAAAGGCAGTCAACCTCATTACCACCAGCCTACCTGGTAGAGGAAAGGGACTATATATGTTTGGAGTCCTTCCTTGTACTCTCTAAGCCTCAGATAAATAAATATATGAAAGTGTAGAATAGTGCACTTTCATAACCACAAAATAGTGGTTTTGTTCATGGCCTCCAATAACTTATCCAAGGTTTTTCACATGAACTAAAGAACACAGAATACTATTTGAAAGACTATTTTCTCAATACTACCAGGATTGCATATAACTAGTACCATTCTAGATGAGAGGAGACAAGTGAACCCATCACAGACAGTGAATGGCTCAGGACATCAGGGGCTAATTCTCATGCAAACCCAATTGCGTGGCTGGATTGAAAATAAACATTAAACTTTTGAGCAACTGCAACCAAAATAAACATCTCATATACAATATTCACAAGAAATATATTGAAAGCCATGTTGTAGCCAAAGTGGAATTTGCAACCAGAGCATTATAAAACTAACTCCATCACCTCAGTAATGGGAAAATACCAAAGCAGCTTGTCAGATTCAGATACAGCTCATAGATTATATTTAGTCAGCTTTTACTAGTCTTGCTAATAACATCCCAATGGCTCAAAGCTACAAATGTTATTTCTCATTCACAACACCTGTTGGCTGTGGGTGAGCCTCTTCTCGGTTCCATGCTTGGTTCCACTGGGCGAGCCATGCTAAAGAAGGAGGCCCCCATCTGGAATAGGCCATTCTCTGGAGGGAAGAGGAAAGATGGGACTAAAAACTTTTGTTTAATCTCAGCATGCATTGGCCAGAGTGTCACATGCACAAGGCTTACATGAAGGGGTAGGAATGATACGCCTTCCATAGAGAGGGCCACCAGAGAGGCGACATGTAGGAATAGGCCCCAGCTCAGAGGGCAGAGAGTATGTTGATCAAATAATACAAACTAACAGAGTTAGAAGGAGCAGAATACTGTAACACCACACCCTGCCTGGGCTACAAGTGAAAGGTAGTCAACAATTTGTACCGAATATTGGAGGAAGCAAACAGCCTCCAGAAATTATTCAAGGAGGTTTTGCATTTAAAGTTGAACGTCAAGCAATTATAAACAAAATCTGGGAATATTGTGTAATTCAAATGAGACTTTCAGTCAAGACTCTGGTCCCCAATGGTTCACACCGTGACAGCATTTGTATAAATATATCTTTTAAGGAAAATTTGGTAAAACTTGTCAAAAACCATGAATATATCCTAATCTTGACCTAGAAATTTCAATTTTTGGAATTTCCTCTAATTAGACATTCTTAAAGTAGCACAAAAGATACATTCACAAGCATATCCAGCACAGCAATGTATCTAAAACCAACCAACTGGAAACAATGTCATAATTAAGCCATAAAATTGGTTTGAAAAATGATCGTGCATTCACAAAAATAGAATGCTCCACAGAGGAAAAAGTGAGGGGGATTGGACTGCTTGCCACTGTCATAACCGTAAGACAATTCAGCAAGCATGACAAGGAATAGACTCATTGTATCTGCATAGTGAAATCATTCTTGAGGTAGAATGTGCTCCAAAAGAAATACCTAAAAAGCTACAAAATTTTTGATTGTCATGATTTGCTATTTCTCACTAACCTTCTATCACCTCCCCAGCTTGAAATAAAACCATATTTTTGAAAATGCCCATCCATATCCTAGTGAAGGGCATTTTCTCAAAACTCTGACATTGCAGTAAGTACTAATTTAAAGAGAAGAACTCTCAAATATTTTCTTTTCTCTGAGAATCATTCATTAAGTACATGAGCAGAAGACCTAAAATTTAGGTGAGCATATACACCTGCTGTTGATTTATCCCTTGAGATAATACAGAAGTAGAGGAATAATTAAACAGTTCTGCCGACAAATGCCTCACGTCATATAGGTAGATGATTTTATTTTATACTTATTCATGAATATTTTTTCTTTTGCTCACAATGTGGTTTTTTTCTTATAAGAGGAACACAGCACTTTTTCCTTTGCTTTCACAAAGAAAAGAAAATTAAAAACAAACAAAACAGACCTTTGGGGTTGATACAATGTGTAAATTCTACACTTGAAGGATTCATGCCTTACATTTTCTTGGCTTACACTATGCGGGCCCAAGAGGCTACACGCTCAGACTGATGCCCTGGGTTCTCTTAGGCATATAATTCTGGAGCACATGACAATTTCTTGTTCTCCCCTCCTAAACAACACACACACACACACACACACACACACACACACACACACCGAATGAACCTCTAAAGTGTTAGATCACTGTGGCCCTAACACTTCACTGGAAGTGCTTCACTGAGAGAGCTGTGCCAAAGAAGGACCCTCCATCTGGGATATGCCATCCCACCCAGCCCTCTTTCTATAAACACATGCACGAAGGAAACAAGATAACTCTTTGCTGTACAAAGGAGACACTGAGAGATCTGACCTCGCCCCTCCTCCTTCTGAGGGCCCATTCCTTCCCCTCCCCATCACCCAGGCCTCTTCCTGCCCAGCAACTCGCAGAGCTGCCCTAACTTTTGCTTCCCTGTTGCTGGTTGTCTTTTCTTTTCCTTGTCTATACGCCTGCAGCTGACCACCCCCTACACAAATGTCATCTCTCAGGCCTGCCACTGTCTTTCCTCTCTTCTGCTGCTATCTCTTATTTCTTCTCTTCTCCATTTTTATCAGATCTTTCCTACTTTTCTGCAAAAAAAAAAAAAAGCCCTCAATCATTGGGGCATCACTTTCTTCCCCACATCACCATGTGCCAGGTTTCTCTACCTGCTCATCACCTGTCATCCTTTCTAGCGGGTCCTACAGGCCAAAACGTCCCTCACAACTCTTACCCTTTGTGCTAGTTGTTGGTGGAATCTGAGGTCCCAAGAAGGTTGTTCTCCACACAGCTGATATATTCATTCATTTTCTTATACACATGTAGCAATAAATATGAAATTAGAGCTGTAGCATTTGATACATACTTGGGTTAAAAAGACTCCCTCAATATTTAATCTACAAGGTGCATAGGGTGATTTAATATTTTCCATGAGTGGTATAAAGAAAAAAAATATTACTATTTTATGCTAAAGCCTACTGAAGCGTATTCAGAATACTAAGGAGGGGTAATAATTCTTCTCCTTTAAAAATTCATTTAGAACTTATAATTCATTTGGAATTCATAATTCATGTAGAAAATACCTTGATAGGCTCTTTGAATATAAATGGCAAGGCCTTCAAGGCATGGTCTACAAAATGAAAGTAGAGGAGTTTAGAATTTCCCAAGGACAAATTTGCTTTGGAGATGGAAGGCGAGGGATAAAACGACCAAGAGTGATGACCAAAGACCTAAGGAGAAAGAACGACCCTAGAAATATGATGTGAAGTCTGAGGAGGGTTATGATCAGTCTGTGTCAGGTAATGGCAGATAATTTTCTGGGGCTTCTTGCATCTGACATCGAGTTTGAGGTTGACTCCTACCTTTTAATTCCTGCCTTTCTCTACCCACTAATCTTGCCATCTACAAGCTGTAAGGCAGCTATGATCTTATGCCGATGGGGTCTTGGTAGAATGATGAAAGAGAGAAGGTGTCCAGGATGGACCAGTAAGAGAGAACAGCAGCATCAAGGTATGAGGTGTTCTTTACATTTTTAATTGTGATGAAATACGCGTAACATAAAAATTACCATCTTAACAAGTTTCAGTATACAGTTTACTAGTCTTAAGTGCATTCCCACTTCAAATCTCTTTATCTTGCAAAACTGAAACTCTATACCCATTAAAATTTCTGCACCTATGAACTTGACTACTCTAGGTACCTTATATATGTGGACTCAAATAGTATTTGCTTTTTTATGACTGGCTTGTTTGACTCAGCATAATGTCCATTGAGGACCTCAATGTCCTCAACCATAGCATGGTTCAGAATTTCCTTTCTTGTTAAGGCTGAATAATATTCCTTATTCTGCATATATCACACTGTGTTTAGCCATTCATCTGGTGATGGACACTTGGGTTGCTTCCACCTTTTGGCTATTGTGAATAATGCTTCTATGCACATGGGTGTGAGGTGAGAGTTTTCAGTAGGAATCAATAGGAGTCAGTCCATAAGCATAGACTGACCCAGCAACATAACCCTATTTCCCAAGAGGGACAAGTTGAAAGAGGAAAAGACAGACATGTGAGTTACATACGCAAATTTTTTTCTACTGCATCCATCCATCCATCACCAAACTTGTCTAAGCTTTGTAGAAAACAGATTTTCATATAAAAACTATATAGTAAAGCAGACACTTCCACTTAAACTTCCAATAAGCGTCTCTAATTTAACATCAAAACTAATCTGATCCTCCCTTCAAATCAACCTGCCATTGATGCTCTTCTCTTATCAATTAAGGGCAACAGCATCCTTCCATTTGCTCAGGCCAAAAGGCATAATGCCACCCTTTACTCCTCTCTTTATTTTTTGTTGGCAAATCCTATATACTGCAGCTTCAAATTATATCCTTATCCCAGCCATTTCCCACCACCTCTAGTCTAAGCCACCCTCATCTCTTACTTGGATCATTGCAGTGGCCTCCTAACACCTGTCACTGGTCTTGCTCCTATTCTGTCTATTCTCAACAGGGACCTTTTAAGACTTAAATCATGATGCTCCCCTGCTCAATCTTTCAACACCCTCCCTCTCTGTGGACGATCCAAAGACCTTGCAATGACTTCTAAATCCTTATAGGATCTGGTTTTCTGTTGTCTCTCTGAACTGACCCGTTACTACTCCCTGCTCTCCTTATATAGCTCCAGAAACACTGCCCTCTCCACTGTCCCTTGAATATGCCAGCCTTCCCCAGCCTTACAGTGTTCACCTTAAATGCTCTCCCCTCAGATCATCCTTGGCTCCCTTTCTCACCTCCCTTAATGTCACCTTTCCTGTTAGGTCTTTCCCAGAAAACCATAGTTAAAATGGCAAACGTTCTCATTCCCTGAAACACTCCCCATCCTCCTTCCCTGCCTTATTATTCTCCATAGCGTTTACCACCTCTCAATATACTATGCATTTTATTTACTTTTTTTAGACAGTGTCTATCTTCTACCACCAGAACGTATGCTTCATGAGAGTCAGGATTTTACCTGTTTTGCCTATTAATGTATTCTCAGCAGTGAGCAGTGCCTGGCAGCAAGTGAGTGCTTAATAGGTTTTTGTTGAATTAATTAAATGTGTAAGAATGAAGGCATGAATGAAAGCAAAGAGTGAAGTTTTAGGAAAGAAGAGAGATAAGCAGAAATGTTGTAAAAAGTGGAAACCAGCAAGTGTCAACTAAGATGTTTGCATTTTATTTAGTTGACAAAATATAAATATGGCTTGCCAAATAGTCAGCAATTAAGAAATTATGAAAAAGAAAAGAGGAAAATAGCTTTGACTTCATGATTGTAGAGATTCACCCTAACAAAATCAGTTTATCTTGAGGTTATTTTAATCTTATACTCTGGACAACACTTGTGTAGAATGAAGACACCAATGATGCTTTGAGTGTCTCATTTTATCAACTCAAAAGAGCAAAAGTTTTCTTAGACTTGGTAAGATGGTGGACAAATAACTCAAGACATGCTTATAGCTTTATATTAGTCACACTAAAGACAGATGAAGAAATAAACAAGAATTTTTCAAACTAGTCAAAAATCTTCTAGTCAGCACCTGTCCTAGCCCTCACCAAAAGGAACATTTTAAATGGAGTCACTGGAAAACATTCTCGTTTTACTAAGTTGATCCTTTTATTTATCACAAGCTACATGTAAATTACTTTCAGGACTAGTTATATATCCTTCAGCTTCAAGACACATGAACAGATATTTCTTTATGACTCAGTTCTGCGTTTCCAAAGTGGTTTGATACTCAGAGAACATCAATGTGAGAAGACAGCTTCCCCTCTCCAACTTTTCATGAACCATACCCTAAAAGCAGCAGCCTTTGAAATCACACTGTCTAGAATCATGTTGCATTTTTTATGAGAGTTAGGAAAATCATGGCTCTCCGAAATGGATGATACCCAGGACTCCTTATTGTCATCCTCTAAATGCATCACTTCCATATATTTCTCCTCTTATTGTCTCTGCATGCTTTTAATTATTTATTGGGTTTTTATAGCATCTTACCTCTAAAGAGTTCAAATCTTATATGGAGAGTTTCTGGCAGTAACATTTAATAGACATTTTCTAAGCATTATGCTACACTAGTAAAGCAACAGTGAAACCATTGAAAGAGCCTAAGTAACTTAGACGAGGAAAATGAAGATGAAAATGGAAAAGAAAGAAAAGTGGTGAGAGTAGATAGTAGTACATTTACATAATAAATCTAACTCCTTTCAAGCACTCTTCTAAAATCCTTTCATGCTCACTTGTATCTTCCAGATGTACTGTGACTGGGACTGCAGAAAGATGACCAGGGAACTTGTCATATACCTTTTATTATATACATAGCAGTTACATAGCCATCTATGTATAGCAGGTCTTACTCAGGATCATATTAGAAGAGCTACACCCATATTATTTAAATAGAATTGGCCTACACTTACATAACATGTAACATGTGCTAGCCACTGTTCTAAACACTTTATAAGCATGAACATATTTAATTCTCACAATGTCCTATAAGGGAAACACCATTATTAGCCTCACTTCAGAGCTAAGGAAACAGAGGCACAGCTACTAAATGGCAGATCCAAGGCTAGCCTCAAGCCTGTCGCTATCAGAAGCCATGCCATTGACCATTACAATAAACTGAATTTATATCTGCTCTTAGGCTAGAAAATATTAATATTTTCTAGTATTAAAATACTAATACTAGACCCTCCTTTCACTCTATTTTCTTTGACTTCATGTTTTCTTTTTCCTTCACTCACTCTTGAAGCTGTAATAAATATATTTAATGATTTTACTTATCTATTTCTTAAAGTAAAAGGTCTACTACCCATTGCCTAACTAGAGATCCTAAAGTAAAGTATTAAATTTAATGCTGATTTATTTGCTTCGAGTTGTCATTAGCTGACTACTTTTGTTACTCTGATCTGGAGGACTCTTTTACCCTTAAAAATCTCTAATACTTAGGACAGTTTGCCCTTTAATAAGCCAAATATGAGTAAAATGTGCCAAGCAGAGGTTTAGAGAATAAACTAGGTCCCATTGTCCAGGGAAACATTTAACTTTCTATACCACGGTTTACCATTTCTATGATTGACATATCTTATTTGACACTGTCTTAGTAAAGAATAAGCTATTTAAAACAACACAGATAATAGTTTCCAATAAAAATATTGCATCAAAGTATTTAAACTGTTGTGGTCAGAGGAAACAGCTAAATGATACACTTCAGATGGATAACTGAGAAGTTAATCATTCAAAATAAGTTTATTTTTTATTTTTTTATTATTATTTTTTTTTTTTGCGGTACGCGGGCCTCTCACTGTTGTGGCCTCTCCCGTTGCGGAGCACAGGCTCTGGACACGCAGGCTCAGCGACCATGGCTCACGGGCCCTGCAGCTCCGCCACATGTGGGATCTTCCCGGACTGGGGCACGAACCCGTGTCCCCTGCATCGGCAGGCGGACTCTCAACCACTGCGCCACCAGGGAAGCCCCA
Source organism: Monodon monoceros (assembly GCF_005190385.1). NCBI lineage: Eukaryota > Metazoa > Chordata > Mammalia > Artiodactyla > Monodontidae > Monodon > Monodon monoceros. The sequence goes on from NW_021703773.1 coordinate 15,791,139, forward strand.
AAATAAGTTTTAGATGGCAACTGAAAACCTTTCTATTAATATAAGTAACTGAAGATCAGTAATTACGTTTGCCCACGTGTAAACTGAAGTCATATATATCTGCTCTCTGACCACCTTGTCTATGTCTGCCCAACATCTGAAGTGTGCTGGTCGCTGAGACTTTTGAAACATGTATGGAAATCATAAAATCGTGATCGGCCCATCCCTGCTCAGTGAAACCTTTGCTCTCAAGCTTCAATTTCTTCATTCATTCGGTCAGTCATTCATAAAGCAAGCACATGTTGAGCACCTCCTCTTCCCCAAAGATATAAAGAGAAAAGAGAAATTAGAATTTCCTGGCCTTGAAGAAGTCATGTCTAAAAGGAAATTGGATTAATAGACAATTGCCCACAACTGCTTAGACAAGTCACCTCTTAGAGACCTCTGTTACTGTAGCTCAAATTCTTTCTTTGTGCTCCAGCTACTGAACTTTTTCTTTTAATTCAACAGACTAGGGAATTTGACAATCCATTTTAAACTAAAGAGTCCACTAGAACATGCATCCCTGGAATCCGGCACCCTATGTTTTTAATCATTCTAGCCACTCTCTTCCAAAAGCCACTAGAAAAGTGCTTTATACAGGATAGATATTTGACAGCTCTTTAATTAGAATTACATAGCTTTTAATTATCTCTGTATACAGGGCTTACAGGGTATCCATATAATACTTCTAAGTTATCCATCAGAATAAAAAAAAATTAACCTGAGTTTTGATATGGACTTTAAAATTGAGGAAAGGGGTATGAAATTGCAAAACTCATTTAATCCAACAAAAGGAGACGTACTATTATGTAATCCTATGAAATTCTTTGGAGAAATGAAAATGACAAAATGCAGATTATTTGGAGCAGTCTGTATTCTAAGTGTTGATTGTTACACTTGATATTTAGACTAGCAAAAATATTACAAGGTTCTCTGAAATATAAAGAAAAGTAAGAATAATAGTTTAAAACAACAGCAACAACAACAAAACCAATTTACATAGAAGAAAGATAAGGAGAATGACCTCTAAATACTTCCTTGTTGGACTTAACTCTGGATGCAGATATTATCTGCTACCCACTCCTTTAATCGAAAACAGATAAAGTAGTCTTGGAGGTAATTAGCTTTCCTGCATTATAATAATCAAAGAAGTATATTTTAAAAGCTTAAAGTAAAAAAAACAGATTTTGCAGGGTAAGAGAACCCAGCATTGATTCCCAGCAGAGTTGCTCAGCCTCATGAAAAAGTACATCGTGCTTGAGTAGCTGAAAACAAATCTAGAGACATAAATACCCTTTCCATTTAAAATGTTTCCTTGCATTTCATATAATTTTATCAGACACATGAGATAAAAGGGTGATCTCCTTAGAGTGGAAGAAGCACCCACTGAAAAACCACCAGCCCTTCAGGGCCTCTGTACTCTGATCATCATTCATACTCTGAAAGCTATTTCTCTTCTTAGCTGGAGACCCAATTGGGTATCACATAAAAGTTCTATTAAGTTCAAATTTCTCTGTGACAATAAACTTTATTTCCACCCGTTAGAAGGTCTTTTGGTTTCAGTTTGAATCATTTTTTCCTTCTTAATCTTGTTAATGTGTGAGCCCCTGACGGTCTTCCTTTATGACTAAGGCAAATATCAAGCCTGTTGTAGATGGTTTATTTGCAATCTTAGATTTTGGGGTGTGTCAAATGCCATATCTTGGTCTGAACTGTAGGGACCCGTAGTAAAACCTTTCTCCAATTTCATCTAAAGTCATGAGCTATTGTATACTCATTTCCCATCTAGTTTTTTATACCTAATGGCTTATACCCTATGTTTACAGAGATCACCCTTGAACATAGGCCAAGAGAACAGCCAAATCAATTGAACAGTGTGCATCTTCACTCCACTGAAAAGGAAAAAAAAAGAGATCTTGATCCCTTATGCAAGCAAAGAGAACTAATATCTTAAAAATGGAGGTTTCTATGTTAAGCCAAATGCTATGCAAAACAAATTGCAAAATGCAGTTAACCTAAACAGACTTATTCAACATTATCTTTTGCCTCGTCTTAAGGGAAAATAATCCTTTTTAGTTTTATTTTTTAGTAAAATAGAAACCAAACATTTTATGGATATGACTAGTGGAAGATACACTGGATTAGGATTCAGGAAATAAAGCAAACCATTTAATAACCACTCTAAATCTCATGATATTAATGAATAAAATATTTTTTAAATCTAAAGACTTTCCCCCAATTTATGTGCACAACTCATTTGTACATATGGCTAATGAAACATCAAAGAACCCCTTTCCAAACCTCAAAAGGAGTGCCAAACCCTGACAAATATACTCAGTCTTGGAGTCTATTAAAAAACTTCCTAGAATAGAATTGTACCCTTACTGAAACGTGTTGAAGCATTTTCAGTGTGTGCTTTATCTCTTCAGAACATTTGGCAATGGTGGATAATTTTTAAATCATCCAATACCACAGACACAGATTTTACTTGAATTCTTCACATCAATAAAGATGGATAGTTTTATTGGTAAGTTGTATACAAAAAAGAAAAAAAGTAAAGGAATTACTTATTACTAAAAACTATTAGCCGGTAAAATCAAATAAATCATTATTTTAAGCCTATTTTATTCTCATTTTTGGAGGAAATAAAAATATTGTAGTGATTTACTCATTACAACATTCAAAAATAGAAATGGTCAACTAATTTCTTCTCGTTGGAGTCTAAAAGTTTGCGGCAACCTCAAGAAGAAGATGGCAGTAAATCCAGGACTGAAAAGCCCAGACTTACTGCTATAAGCCTGACTTACTATTGGTGTGGTGTGACACTGAGCAAATGTTCCCAAGGTGACTAAATGAGATAACCTCTATCAAGCACATAACACAGCACCTGGCACATACCTAGGACCCACTAAATGTCAGGAATTATCACATGAATCTCTTTCATTGTATGATAAATAGAGAAGTGTCTTTTGTATTATAATATGTAGTATGTCTTCACAAAGAGGTGTGAAAACCAAAGGTCTTAAAATGGGATAGAAGGGGAATGTAAATTGATACAGCCACTATGGAAAGCAGTATGGAGTTTCCTCAAAAAATTAAAAAGAGAACTATCATATAATCCAGCAATCCCATTTCTGGGTTTTCCCAAAGGAAATAAAATCAAAGAGATATCTGCACTCCATGTTCATTGAAATATTATACACAGTAGCTAAGGTATGGAAACAACCTAAATGTTCATCAACAGGTGAATGGATAAAGAAAATGCTAGGTAGATAGATAGATAGATAGATAGACAGATAGATATAATATTAATAGAATATTATTCAGCCTTTAAAATGCAAGAAATTCTGCCATTTGCAAGAGCATGTATGAACCTGGGGGACATTATGCTATGTAAAATAAATCATTGTATATATGTGCCACACCTGGCACATATATACAATGGAATATTACTCAGCCATAAAAAGAAATGAAATTGAGTTATTTGTAGTGAGGTGGATGGACCTAGAGTCTGTCATACAGAGTGAAGTAAGTCTGAAAGAGAAAAAAAATTACCGTATGCCAACACATATATATGGAATCTAAAGAAAAAACAATGGTCATGAAGAACATAGGCGCAAGATGGGAATAAAGACACAGACCTACTAGAGAATGAATTTGAGGATACGGGGAGGGGGAAGGGTAAGCTGGGACGAAGTGAGAGAGTGGCATGGACATATATACACTACCAAACGTAAAATAGATAGCTAGTGGGAAGCAGCCGCATAGCACAGGGAGATCAGCTCGGTGCTTTGTGACCGCCTGGAGGGGTGGGATAGGGATGGTGGGATGGAGGGAGATGCAAGAGGGAAGAGATATGGGGACATATGTATATGTATAACTGATTCACTTTGTTATAAAGCAGAAACTAACACACCATTGTAAAGTAATTATACTCCAATAAAGATGTTTTAAAAAAATAAAAAAATAAATCAGGCACAGAAAGACAAACACTGCATAACATCACTCTTATGTAGAATCTAAAAGAATCAGACTCATAGTAAGATAGTAGAATGGTGGTTATCAGGGGCTAGGGGGTAAAGGAAAAGGGGAGACATTGGTAAAAGAATGTAAACTTCCAGTTATAAGATGAATAAGTTCTGGTTATAGCAATGGTAACCATAGTTAATAATAATGTACTGTATACTTGAAATTTGCTAACAGAATAGGTCTCATGTATTGTCAACACACACACAAAATGATAACTGTGAGGTGATACATATAAGTGATACAAGTGATTGTGGTGACCATTTCACAATATATATGTATATCAAAACATCATAATATATACCCTAAACATATACAATTTTACTTGTCAATCATAGCTCAATAAAGCTGGAAGAAAACAAAATTCTAGGATACACATTTTTTAAAAAGCTCATTTTTTATGGAATTCTTGGAGATTCATTTGAAAATTATCCTTGGTAGTACACAGAGCACTCCTTCATATTCACATATTATACATTTAGAATGGTGACTAGACAATTATTCAGTGGCATTTATATTTCTTCTCAGACACAACTTCTTCATGAATAGATATTTCATTTAAATATTCTTTCTCGTTTGCACTTCAGTTATGAGTCATCATTTATCATGCTGCATATTCTACAAACAGATGCAATTCATGCAAAGAAGTACAAAACACTTCATGAGTGCCTTGGTGGTCACAGTTGAGTAAGACATTGTCCTCATCCTGAAGTCTCTAGTAGAGGGATTAGTACAGCTCATCAAGAGCTGACCTGCTAGGTCCAGTAGGGTAGGTGTGCTAGGAGCATACAAAGTAAATTCACATTATATCTAGATGGGGCTTCAAGCTGTAGAAGCCTACTAAATAAGGATGAAACACAGGCAGAATTTAGATAAATGGAGAAAGACAAGGACTTCTAGGTGAGGAAGACTGCAAAATGAAGGAACAAAGTTAAAAAGGAGAAGAGCCATTTCAGGAACAGAAAGCAGTGATGTTTGTAGGAAGATGGGCTAATTGCAGGTAAGAACAGAAAAATAATTTGAGGCTTTCCTGGGTACAGCACTGAAAAGCAAGATGAAGAGGTTAACTCTACTAAAATTTACCGTCCATATGAACTTTGAAAATTATTTAAAATGAAAAACAAAAAGGAATTCTATAATTATAAATTAAACATGTTCTTACTATCCACATTATAATGAATATGCTATCACATTTTTAGTTAAGTGAAAGTTCTTACACATCAAATGGAAAGCTTAGTTTAATAAATGTGGTAACTTAAAACAGAGGCTTTCTGCTGGCCCACCTTCCACACCGTAGCAAGAAAGTTACTCTCCAGTGATATGTTAATGGAACCCACAGCTATGAGTTATCTCTTCCTTTGACATAGAATTTTATTATCCTTCTTTTTTATTTCATGCATCATATGTCATTTTTTCAAATTTAAAGACATCGATTTTCTTTTCTTAAATATTTCACACCTATAAATATTTAGTGTTTGGTGGCAATACACTATAATTGAAAAGTCTCAAAAATACTTGTGTTAAAAAACACAGTATACGAATATATCATTTTCAAAGAATAGATTTTAAACATATTAGCTTTATACTAAAAAATACCACAGAAATTACAAAGTTAATGTTTCATAGAATAATTATTATGTGATCCAACTAAACTATTAGTGAACAATTTAAAGCAAACGATTGCAAAATATACTTTGAAAGATTTACAAATTTAAACAATTTTCTTATCACAAGGGAGTAAATAGTTTCCTCGGGTAAACAAATCTTATCAAAAGAAACTATATGTTAACAGTTCTTTAAAATTTGTGAGGCTTACTTTAAGGAATAACTTAACTCAAAGCTCTTGAAAAACTTTATTAAATCAAACATGAATCATAGCCGGAATCAAATAGCAGTATAGAATCATGAACATACCTCTAGAATAAAGGAAACGCAACATGGCAAATAAAGGGCATGCCAATGTGCCCTGATGGTAAAAGGTATGCCATGAGGGGGCAGGTAGGGGGATGTTCCTCTCACAGCAGCTGATAGGAACCAGTGCAACAGGTGGGCTACCATATGTTCTAGAAAGAGGAGCTGAAGCCTGATCTCACCTGATAGGACTAAGAGGTTAATTAACAAGAAATCCAGCAATTTTCCAGGACCAGTACCATTCCAGATTATGAGGCCTTATTTTGTTTTATCCATAAATGTTGACTATATCAACTACTTGATAAGGAAAATTAGACATTTAATCTTACAATAGGAGGCATCATAAGTGGTCATTTTTTCCCATGAAAAAGGATAAAAGAAATTTGCAAATTTCTGATAGACCCATAAATTGAGTAATTAAAAAAGAAACAATGAGCTAAGGTCAAGATTCAAGGAAAGATAAAGATCTAAAATGTACAATATGCAACATCAATGAAGTAAATTTGTTCTATGACCCAAAAACAAAGAGATGAGGGCTCCCCACTTATGACATCAGTCCATCCTGAAAATTTCCTGAGCCACCCTAGTACCAATCTATGTGGACCCTTCAGAGCGGCAGGCTCTTGGGCTTCCGTTCCACACACTTGTGGAAGCTGAGAACCTCCCTCTCCAATCTAAGGTCCAGCCTTCTCATGTGCCCCACATGGCCATTGCCCTGTGGGTATTACTGCTTCCTAGGACTTCTGCCCTCAGCTCTGAGCTTGAGACCTAGGCTTAACTGGAGCTCTATACAACCATTCCCTTTCGCATTGCCTGATTTTTTCCCACAACATTCCTTCCCGTTCCTCTGGGGCACTCCTCTTTCTGCCAAGGAACGTCTCTAAAGCACTCTCTTTCTCTCCCACACCTGCATGACACCTGCTACAAACTATCAGAGTGTTGGAGCTTTAACTGAAGACTGGGGAATCCATTGACTTCAGACATCCCTGCATTCTATCCATCCAAATCCCTGAGGCAATGATTACAAAGCCTGGCCTAGGGTATTAAATGCAGGGAAAAAAAATATAGAGGGATGTGGACTGAAAAAAAAAAGCAAAACACACAACCTAAAAGTTGTGAGTTATGTTTTATTTGGGGACCTTACTAAGGACGATAGCCCCGGAGACAGCCTCTCAGATAGCTCTGAGGAACTGTTCCAAAAAGTTAGGAAGGAGCCAGGACATATAAAGTTTTTGCTGAGAAAAAACAAACAAACCAACCATGTAGTCAAACATCAAAAAATAGGGGCTTCCCTGGTGGCGCAGTGGTTGAGAGTCCGCCTGCCGATGCAGGGGACACGGGTTCGTGCCCCGGTCCGGGAAGATCCTACATGCTGCGGAGCGGCTGGGCCCGTGAGCCATGGCCGCTGAGCCTGCGCGTCTGCAACGGGAGAGGCCACGACAGTGAGAGGCCCGCATAACGCAAAAAAAAAAAAAAAAAATCAAAAGATTACTGGTAATCACAAAAAACGGACATCTCAAGTTAATGATTTTAGTGCTTTTCTATATATGGGAAGATGCAAGAGCCTGCGCTTATTGAAATTACTCCTTAATTATGCATCTTAACTATCTACGACCAGTATTCTGTTTTTCTCTCTCCTAAATTCCTGCGGGGCACACCTTTCCGGTGGCTACAGTGACTAATGGCTTGGTGGCTGATGGCAGGCGATATTCACTGTTTCCTGAAATGACAGGCCACATTTTTTTTGTCCACAGCGAGGCAAACGAATGTTTCACAAATGATACTTTTGCCCTTGAACATAAACTCTATCCAATAAATATTACTTATTTTTAATGAGGATATAGACTGTTAATACTAAACATGGTGAGTCAATTTAGAAATGATATGATAAAAATATTGAGCTATTGTTTTATCACGTGGATACATTGTAAGACTGTCTTTCTGTTAAGTTGATGTACTAGATTAAAGAACTGTAAGTTATACATATATATAGGCATAAAACTATAGAGTTATTTTGTTTTGCCTAAAACACTCAGAAGAAAATAAACCTGAAAGAACAAATTTCAAAAATGTCTAGAGATATTATTTAAATAATAATTGACATGTTTAAGGAAAAATAATTTTTTATTCTATTAATCTGAAGAAGTCCAAGTAATAAAGCAATAAAAAGTAATCTCAGGTAATCTCAATTTTTTTTTCTTTTAGGTAGAGGGAATGAGGAATGTGAATGAATAGTGAAGTACCCCTTCTCTAAACCTCTCTGTCCTAATTCATTTGCTTCAACTAGAAACAAATCATAAAGAAAAAGAAAAAAATAAGATGACAGACTTTGTATCTTCTAGTATTATTCTTCAGGACTTCACAGTTTTGATATAATACTATATATGATTTGTGATTAGCAATCATCCCAAAACTAGCATTAAAGGGTTCTCATGATCCCAAGATGTTCTGATAACTGTAAACCAGAAAACCAAAAATCACAAGTAATTTTCATTGTTTCAGTAATGGGAACAGTTTGCAATTGATGCTGGGAAATACATTATTCCACATTCTAAATGGTATGAAGTATGTACACAGCCTTTGCTTTTGGAAGTAACTTATGACTGAAAAAGAAAATGAGTACTATTTGAGGGTAACCCTAAGGGCTAAAAAAGTGACAGCCTCACCAGCATCGTTCTGGCAACTTAATCAAGGAGAATGACAAGAAATCAAGGATAAGCGGCAAAATAACAACGGGCTGGAGGGCACTTAATCTGATCACTAGCAGAAGCAAGTAAAGGTAGCTTTCTCAAACAGAATGAGAGAGGCTAGGAAGAAGGTATGAGCTAAACTGTGCCATGTAAAACAATAGCCCTGCAAGAATGTAAACCAGCTGGACTGATTCATACTGAGCCGTGCAAAGCACTGGACATGCCAGCTCCCATCCCAGCAGTGAAATTCAGATCAAAATGTTCTGTTTAGTAGCCTGGCTATACTATACACATATTTTTTTTCCTACATAGTATAAAGTGATTAAAAGTGATTATAGAAGATGGCTCTCCCAGATTCCTCCTATTGTTCCTACATTCAGGCAAGTCTTTACACAGGTAGTTTTAAGAAAAATGACCCTGGTCACCATCACAAGGAGAAACCATTAGCTTCTAGTCCAGCAGAACTAAAATTATGATGTCACCAAAAATGGAGAGAGATTCCACACTTTATGCTTCCCCATTTACCTCAGTATTTCAAAGATGCAGAAAGTTATTATCTTACAGAGATATATAAATAAATTTTTGTATACTTTTTGCTTTACAATCTTATTCACACTAAATCCATTGTAACTGAATGCTCTGTAAAATATAAAAATTAAAACTTCGTGTGACCAATGTGTAACCTTAGAAAAGTTACTTGACTCAGTTTTCTCCTCTGTAAAATGGGGACAGTAATAATATCTCCTTCATAATCGGATGCTTATGAAGATAAATGAGCTAATACATGTAAAGTACTTAGAACAGTTCTTGAGATATAAAAAGCACTATAGAAATGTTTACCACTACTCCATCCTTTAACTTTTAACCTGTTTCTTTACATTAAAAATGAGCAGCTTGTAATTGACAAGAGGTAGTTGGATCTTTTTATCTTTAACCCAGCCTAACAATATCTGCTTTTTAATTTGTGTCAAGACACTTTTACTTGATAACACTGTTTTCAAATTTCTATGGAATAAATACAAAAATTGACTGCATATTATGCCTTAAAGTAAACCATGATAAATTCCTGGAAGTAGAAATTATTCAGGCAAATTTTCTGAATATAACAAAACTAAAACTTAATAAGAAAAGATTAACTGAAAACAATTGGAACCATTTAGAATTTTTTTTAAAAAATCCCTCCTACAGCACTGAAAGGTAAAATCAAAACAGATGTTCAAACATGAATGACAATTAGGATAATCCATTAAGAGCAACTGGCATGAACTCGAAGTCATATCTTTCCTGCTGGCTATTTCAAAACTCTCATGTAAATCTATTAGAGATGCTGCAGTTGAACTAACATGTTCATAAACTGACTTGATAAGACCCCTTATGAAATACTATTTGCAATATTACATGCTTTGGGGCTCAGAAACAGGTACTGAAAGTAAGACTTAGTCCAAAAAGTACCAAAAATTTGCTTTTACTTTGTTTTATGTAAATCCTATCTTTGATTAAAAGCAATACTCACTCTGATCTAGGCATAAAAGCAGTCACAAATTTAGCATAGATGCAAAAGACAAGTTGACAAAGAAAAGGACAAAACAGAATGCCAGCACATGAACCTACATGGTTCACAGTAAACTAAAATAATAAAAGAGTAAGTGTATGTATTCTCAATGAAAATACATTCACTCACGCACACGTACACACACACACACACACACATACACACACACACACACACACCATCTCTCAATTAGCAATACTAACTTATTCCTGAAAATCAAGGCACTTCAATAAAAAGTAATTAAGTGAAAAAATATACTTCCATTAATTTCAATGAGGAAAAATTATGGTATGCTTCATTTCATGTGTTTCATTTCAAAATACCCAAACAATTGTCACTGAGGAAAAAACACATCTAGCGAATAATGAAAACAAGTTATGGAAGTTACAAATAACAATTTGAAAGTAAATAAATAGTTTTTATATAAAATAGAATGAAGGTTTATTATATTTATTTTTTACTTTCCACACCTTTTTCTTCACCAATTTTCGTCCTCTAAGAGTTTATCTTGTATTCAAACTGTAATTAAGAATAGAGCACACACACAAAAAACACCTGAAGGCCAAAATAAAGACTAAACAGGAGAGAGCTTAGACAGCACCCCCCCCTACAAAATAGTGTGTGTGCCCATCAGACTGAGAAGCCTTCTTAACGTTAACTCTTGGCAAAGCAAGAAGCTTTGGTTCATACATACATAGCAAGAAATTGAAATTTGTTCCATATGACATTTTTCATAAGAAACTGTAGTGTTAAGTAAATTGGTGAGTGTGTTTTTGCCTACAACCATAATGTTGAGCTGCAACTTCTTAGAATATACTTACCTAATGTATACTGCAGTGAAGATTTTGATATAATGAAAACAAAATGTCATCCAAAAAGAGGATAACTTTTCAAGAATTGTTAGGACAAAAAGTCATTAACCGAACAGTTTTATATGAGGTAAGTATCTATAGAGATGTGTGTATATGTCTGTGTGTATAATTCATAACTGCATAAAGTAAAAGATGGACAGAAATCTGTAAGATAAAAAGTTATATTTGGATCTAGAATAAAAAAATAAAATAGGATTATTTGGAGAGTTGTACTTTGTTTCTTCACTCTCTTGATAACTTCTAATGCCTCGAATTTTTTAACTTTCAATTTTTGAACCTCTGGTACATCCCATGCAGTGGCAAAAAGGCTTCTAAGGATAGTAGATAAACCATTGTTCTGACTACATTCTTTAAAGAATTAATGAAGAAATCACTTTATTCTTTCTAAACTGATGAAACAGCAAAATCTCAAAGTGGTCCCCTCTATTGAAAAAAATGACAATTTTTCATCATCAAACAAAACTAGATACGTGTATTTGATGTTTCATAAATGTTTATCCAGATGTGGATAGTATCCTTAATTTAATTTTTAGATTAATTGACAAAGGATTACGCCAAACCTACATCATCAAACTATAAAAGAATACACTATAATAGAACTTACTAGTATACTAAATATCTACAACATAACTGGAAACTCAAAAGATGTCACCTGATCTTGAAATAGTCTATGGGTGATTTTGTGCGTTAGTGATTATTGGGCTCTAAATGAAATGTGAAAGTTTTAGGGGATTGGGTTTAATCCAAAATGATCCTATGACACATTATTTAAGTTACCATCTTGAGAAGAAAGATCACTAATATCTGCTTGTTTATGGACATATATGCTTTTATGAAAATATAGGATTAAAATATGCCAAGACAGTTTTCCCAATAATTTATTTTTACTAGTGATCGTGATTCGAGATAAAGGAGAGCATGCTTTGATGGACATTATAATGATACTTAGTTACAAAATACAGTTTCTTCTCACAAAATCTACCCACATTTTATAAAAATTACTAGCTAGCATTTATGACTCAAAAATATTTTCTGTGATCAAGCATAATTACTACATAGTAGTACAGAGTAATAAAGGTCCATGTAAAGCAAATAGAAGAAAGAATTGTTATAAGAAAGAATGATGAGCAAAATCGACATACATGCTTAAAGGGGGAGTGAATACGCAGTTAGCTGCTTTTACAGTGCTGAGAATATATGTATTTTATTTATTTTCATCCTCCATTTCAACAGTACATTCCAATTACACATTTTCTATATTTTCTGAAAGATGATTATGCTCAAAATGTTTAATTTTCCTTAGCACACTTGCTCATAAAAGAAAATTATAATTATGATAAATTCTTTTTCATTTCAAGTAAAATGATACACTAAACCTTTTTATATGCCTTCATCTGGAAGACTTTTGGTAGGGAGCAAAAACCCATTTCACGACAGAGATTACCCAACACTTTTTAAAAATTCCAATCATATTTAAAACTCAAACTCAAAACACCAAAATGTGTCATTTCTACTTTGGCCACAAATATGTAAGTATCACAGAATTAAACTAATTTAAAAAGCTAAAACAGGTGCATCTACATCCCTCCAAAATAGGAAAGACCATCTCATTTAAAAAACACTAGGTTCTGGGCTTCCCTGGTGGCGCAGTGGTTGAGAGTCTGACTGCCGATACAGAGGACACAGGTTCGTGCCCCGGTCAGGGAAGATCCCACATGCCGCGTAGCGGCTGGGCCCGTGAGCCATGGTCGCTGAGCCTGCGCGTACTTCTTGGTGGCAGGATCAAAGTTGGGGAGTTTTGTTGAGAACTCAGCTGCTGGTTATTCTTTGCTTGCCCCCTTCCATCCATGTTCTACTTTTTTTTTTTTTTTGCGGTATGTGGGCCTCTCACTGTTCTGGCCTCTCCCGCTGCGGAGCACAGGCTCCGGACACGCAGGCCCAGTGGCCGTGGCCCACGGGCCCAACCGCTCCGCGGCACGTGGGATCCTCCCACACCAGGGCACAAACCCACGTCCCCTGCATCGGCAGGTGGACTCTCAACCACTGCGCCACCAGGGAAGCCCCATGTTCTACTTTTTTTGTTGTTGTCCTGCTCCATGCCCCAGGGTTCCACTTCCTTTGCTCTCTTGCACTCTGTTTTCACTAGGCAATGGGAGACACGGTAAGAGACTGGGGAAGTGGGAAGAAAGAGGACAGGCTATTTCATCACCCACTCCCTTCCTGCTTTGCTGTGCTGGCAGCAGCATCCGTGGATCTCGTCTTCACCAGGCTTTAGTAATGTTGACTCTCCCTCTCAACCCTGGCTTGTGATGGTTTCTAGCTCTTGCTAATCTCTATCTGCCTCAGCATCTCTCACCGGTTCCCTTTAAATAGTCTCTTTATTAAATTTTCATCAAAAGTCCAGATAAGCATGTCATCTGTTTCCTGCCTGGCCACTAACTAATAAGTGGAGACTAAAAATTGGGGAGTCTAAGAGCAATTAGATCTAAAACAACCTTGTACTGGGAAGGTCCCCTTTATCTCCCAGGGTATCTTTTAGGTCCAGAGGCAAATGTCATCCTGCTTCATATAAAGTGGAAATCTGAACTCAGATTAGGAGCAATATAAACAAAATGGGAATTTTAATTCGGGACGAAATAAACCTCCCAGTACACCCTCTAAAACAAAGTTTGGAAACTTAGAGTGTGGAGAAAGAAACAGAGGGAAGATCAGGGCTTGAGGTGAGCCTCCTGGGTGTTCCTTATTGTTTCCCCTGAGGGATTAGCAATGCCAATAGATTTTGTATACTGAAGAGACAAACAGAACTCCTGAGTTTTGCTATAAATGTCTGAGAATTACGTTACGTAGTTTTTTCTTAAGGTAAAATAATTAGTTCCATCAAAATAATTAGGTAAACTGCTACTTCAGAAAAATGCAGCATGTTGATCATACAGCTTTAGGTGCTCACTGGGACACTCCCATGTGTCCAGCTTGATATACACATAGGCTCCTACTTGTTTAAAGTCCTCTTTTGTGTATTTACTCACTTGAAATACAGGGACTCTATCGCTCTACTATCTACAGCTCTAGCTATCTACCTACTCATCTATGCCTTCTCAAAAAAAATGGCAAATGAAAAAGAATGAGACAGAGATGAGAGAAGGCAAGTTGTGTAGAGGAAGGCAGAGAAGCAGCTGAAATCATGCTGCTTACGTTGCTAACAGCTATTCTCAGGACACCTTCCCTACTCTGTAAATGTTTCATTGCCTCTACCTACGCTGTCCTTATGGTAGCCACTATCCATATGTGCCTACTAAAACACAAACTAATTAAAGTTAAATAAAATTTAAAATTCAGTGCCTCAGCCCCATTTCAAGGACCCATAGCTATCCTATTGGACAGCGCACAATAGATCCCTTTAGATCATCACGGCAAATTCTCTGGGACTGCACTACTTGAGACATCTAAATCCTTAAGATCTGCAACTTGGTTAATGATATTTTCTGCCTACAAAACCTTCATATGTAAATATGCACGCTTTATAAATAAATTGAGCATCTTTTTTTTTAGCTTTTCTTTCGGTTAAAATAAAACAAAGGTCAAAATAATATTGACTTAAGCATCATAGAAGTTAATTTCTCTCACACAAAATAGTCCAAACAGAAAGAGTCTCCAAGGGCTTATATGGTGACTTCAGTGGAAGATTCAGCATCTTCCATCCCCAAATCAGGCTTCTCCTCATAATTAAGTAGGATTGTGAGTGTGATCTTACCCATGATCCCGGCTGCTGTTCCAGCAAAAAGAAAGAAGAGAAAGAGAAAGGGCATACACACTCTAGACAGTCACATCTATCATTTCAGTTAATATTCTGTTGTTCAGAACAAAATAGCACTACCAAGTCTGGGTTCCAGGAAGACTGAGGAATTTATTCATTAGTTGTTGGCCATAGACCCAACTAACACTTCTGTTCCAAGACAAAAAGAGAAGAAATACTGGGGAGAAAGTGGAAGTGTTGCCTCGTTGCTCTGTTCACATTGATGCATCTTCCACTCAAACTTTCCTTTCCACTAATTGCTATCCCCCATCTATTAGCTGAAATATGAGACCACTGACCTCATGCTGATTTTACACTAAACATATAGAATTAGAAGAACTACAACAGTCTCCTTTAAATTGGTGGACATTTCTTAGGCATGTGTTGCTGATTTGTTCCCAAACTTTAGAGAGCTGCTTAAGCAAGTATAATGGATCACAGTAAGAGAAGCCATTTGAAATAACTGTTGAACTATTTATTATGTTTTCAAAAATGAATTAAGTAGAAAAATCACTAAATCAGAGGCATAGAATGTTTTCTTAAGCATATAGCCTCTAAAACAGTTGCTATTGATACTTACAAGTCTAAAGAGTAGTCATTTGTCTAATCTATAGCGAGTAAGGATTTGTCAAGGATTTGTAGGGAAGTGATGATTTTATTTATTTGACAATTAAAGTATCTGTTTAGAAAATAGTATGTTGATAGATACTTGGTTTGGGTTGGAAAACGTAAAAAAGTATAGCTATCTATTCAATAATTGGATGGAAATGTAATATACTATAAAAATGTACTTCATTATGTCTCTAATATATTTTTCTACTTCCGAATGGACTATGTTGTCCACGTTCAGCCTTTCTCTTTTCTTCTCCATTTTCTAAGTTTCAATCATCTGTTCTTTAATCACATCAAACATCTCACAGTGAAAATATTAGTTATTTTGTGATGTGCTTTAAATTACTAGTAAAGGGAGATAATTTTCAAACTGTTTGAAAGATACATCTTGCACTAAGGAATTCCTTTCCTTTCAAGTTTCAGATTTGGAGCTTGAGTATTCATTTATTTATTTCCTTATTCGGGAAACATGTTCTTAGCTAATAGCTTGTGTTACACCATGTTCAGGGAAGTAAGGACTCTTCATGTAGCCTTTGGCTTTCATTTATACATAGTGTCCTGTGTAAGTTCACAGCATTTCTGACCAAGCAGTCGAAAAGTAAATTTGGGACATCTACAACATCCCTAGAATCTTTAGATTTACTGAATGTTCGTTTCTTGCCAACAGCACAGCAATAAGACTGGGGAGAGTGGGAGAAAGTTAAGCACTTAGAGTCAAGCACGGGAGCTAAGAGTAAAGAATAATCAAAGTGCTGATAATTACAAATGTTGGGCCCCCTACCCTGGTTAATAGGAAGCACCTAGGTTCTTACTATTGGAGGAAAATCTTTATT
Source organism: Monodon monoceros (assembly GCF_005190385.1). Lineage (NCBI taxonomy): Eukaryota > Metazoa > Chordata > Mammalia > Artiodactyla > Monodontidae > Monodon > Monodon monoceros. The sequence continues at coordinate 15,807,449 of NW_021703773.1, forward strand.
TGGTATTCTTTTTTCTTTCCAAAATAAAGGTAGAATTTTTCATTTTCAGGTGAACACACCTCTTTCTAATTATAAATCGTCAGTATCTATAAAGCATTACTCCTGGAGTTTTGAAATAATATCAATTCCTAATTCATAGTCATAGTTTTTAATTTATCTTCAAAAGGAAGGCAGTAAAATTCCATTCTAAGTATAAACAACTCATACTTCATAAAACTGCACATGTTAGGCAATCAATAAATATTTATTGAGTGAAAGGTATTTCACTTTAATTTGAATACTCTGATTTCTATCAGCAATTAACAATTGTATAAGACTTTTGTCTATAATTAAGAGACAAAAAAGTCTACAACATTGATTTTGTCCAAAATATTAACCTTGAAAGCTTGTTTTTTAGCTACTGGTGTTTTTAAGCATTTAAGCAGATCTTATTGGCTCTGTTGCCTAGTATTCAACTGTCCATGACTTCAAATTTAAACAGATAGATTGCACATTGTGGAAGTTTTGGAGACAGTTTGAGGGAAGCTATGATTACATTTCCGTTACAATGCTTCAAGAATGGGGTCCATTTTATTTCAAGAACCATAATTATGCAAGGTCAATGAGATGTGATACTTTAGGTTGAGAGTTCTATTCAAGTGAAAAGAAATCCTGTGATTAAATACAAAAGAACTAGATAAAAATCACTTAAAATATATTTATTTTTTAATAATAATTTAGTCATTAAGCAAAGCCAAGGACCTTTAGTTCCTCCTCAAGAGTTATAGATAATAGTCTGAAGCCATATCGTTAGAGCTGTTTTGTAGATACTGAAACCCTCACCAAGTGTAAGAAGTTAACTATGTGATGACCAGACTGTAGCCATGAGATAAGCTGCCACAATTCTGAGAACTGGCATCAAAGAAATGGGAACAAACTGACCCTGGAACTGAAGATTAACTGTTCTTAAAACAATCAAGATGACGCTGACCAGACCATCACGTGACCAATTTCAAGACGACTGTCAGAGCTCACTGTTCTGTTTCTGCATGTAGCTACCTCTCTCTGACTGAAACTACCCTTTAAAAGTTCTCGCACACTGATTGTTGGGGGCGGGCGGGGGGCCTTTGGACAAGAGTTCACCCTCTCCACCAGCTGCGGCCTCTGAAATAAAGCAAACTTTGCATTTTACCAAAAAAAAAAGTTGTATTTGTTATACTCTCCCCTTTAACAAGTTATTATTTAATAACTTATTATACAATCAACTGATATTTAATTAATTATATGATTATAGTAATTATTTAGTAAATCATTGTTTTTTCTTTCTAATAGCTCTCAAATTTATCTCAAGTAATCTCAATTCCTATTCTGTGCAAATGTCTGTGCACAAGTATTACTCAACAAACATTTGCTGAAGACTCTTGGTATTCAGTTTTATTGACACTCTTAATTTTTGAATCAGCAAATAAATGTAAAACTAAACATTTCCCATTCTGCTATTTAAAATGTTTATTTTCTCTCTCTTTTTTTTTAAGACTCATGTAGTAGATACTCATTACCCACCCAACAGCCATTTCCATTTCTCTCTTTTTCCTGTATGGTAGAATCCAAACGTTATTCATGATTAGAAGCACATCCTGATAGAATCTGATAAAGCAAAAAAGGTACATGTGACTTAAATCTTAAAAACAAGGCTTGAAGGAAGGTTTGGGGCAGGAACAGCCTATGGGTAAAATTTCCTCCCTCTGAAAAAGAGACAGAAGAAAGGAAGATTGTCTTCTCTCTTCATGCAGTGGATACACAGAATCTGCACAGATTAACTGCAGCGTTTTTGTAGCCATGAGGGGAGTCAGAGGGAATACAGGATAACTGCACATCTGAGAACGTTATTGCATTGTTGAGCCACTGAATTAACAGACCCTGGGACAACTTTGCCTCTGGATTACTTTTTATATGAGATAATTACTTTTTTAATGGTTTAATGCCTAAGTGGAGATTTTTCTATTACTCATAGCTAAAATTAACCTAACTGATATAAAACACTATGAACAGTGATTTCCAGGAAGAGGCATACATCAGCCAATAAGAAGTTTTAAGTTTTTGCAAAAAAAAATTGCAATTTTGTTTATTTAGTTCTACTAGCTGATTCTTGAATTAAGTCCAATTATTCTTATTATTCCTTGAAGTAGATGAAGCCACTTATGTTCACTGTACAATATCTTCTTTCAGCCCTTTTCTCTCATTTCAACTTTGTATTCCAAATCAGCTCCATATTCATGTTTAAGGTAATGCTTCTAATACAAAACCATTATATTATCCAAACATGGACACTCATGAATTTTCTTTAAAAAATGGTATTTTCTCATCTATTTCCCAGAAATTTGAATATATATATTCAAATTTATGGAGGAAATAGATGCAAAATCACCTAAAGAAATTTTAACATCGTAGTAATTTTTCGGCACATTCTTTCTCCTCCCTAGACCACCCTCCAAGTAAAGAACCAACAGTTTATTGACTTAAAAGCCAATATATTGTTTCTATTTCTAAACACCAGGATAACTATGGACAGAAGTTTTAAAAAGTATATATAGAAGCTCCTGGTTGGTTTAATAAATCATGGCAGTTTATTAGATGGGGGAAGAAGATTTTTTTTTTTAATTCAAATGACATTTCCAAATGTAGAATTTCAACTCCAAGAAAACTATTTGAACTAGTTTATGATATAAAACAAAACACTCATCAAATATTATTGATGAAAATGATTAAGGATTAGGAGAAAACATATCTGTGTGTCTGTATCATGCATTTGTGTATGATATATATTATAAATTATTTAAAATTGTATATAACATTTTTTTACTCATGAACAATACAATGAACATATGCATATGCAATCTTCACCATATCAACATAATAATACTATAATTTCCACTTTCCATGGTTCTAATATTCTTTAGAGAATTTAACAGCAGCATACCTCCCCAAATGTCATAATTCATCAATCTGAGACTTAAGTGAAGTGGGACTTATACAAGTTGAATAAAATAAAGAAGAATGGACCGCCCCAAAATTGATGTGATCAGTAGATTACATGTCCTCTTTTCTATTCTTATGAGCTTTTAAATTCAATTAGCCCTAGAATGTCTGTCACTAGAGGAATTGTTCTGTACAAACATATTCTATAGTATATTTTAAAATGTCCTTCTTAGTGTATCTATAGATCTAAATTAGCTAAAACTGTAAACACAGAGTTTATATATGCCAGTGTAAGAAATAAATTTACTGGGGAAAATTTTTGTCTTTGTCTTTCTATTTGGTAGTCATGAAATGTGTTGGGATTATTTTGTTTTGTTTTCACTCATTAGCATGACTCATTTAGCATTTCCTACAAAGAACAGCTCTAAATATGAAAAACATTTTCCAAGTAAAAGTCCTGTTGTGCTTGTTTCAATAAAAAGATAAGGATCATTTGTACTTAGCAGAATTTATTTGCATATAAACAATTAATGTGCTAAAGGTTTTCAATCTGCCATTTCACTTGAGGAGTAATAAATATACATTCTGCAATTTCACTGTCACTCGTATTTGTTTCCTTTAAGATTTCTTTGTCATATTGTATCAGGAGGTGTTAACTCGCAAAGGGAAGAAAGAGGAAGGAAAGGAAGGAAAGAAAGAAGACAGAGAGAGATAGCAAGAGGTCTGAGGATGAAGAAAGAAAGAAGTTTGAAGACAATATGGTAACATCTTCCCTTGTCTTTTGCAATAGTCCCACTTTGACATTGAATCTCCATTCACTCAAATGTGAATTGAATATCCAGTAAGTAGCACGGATATGCTCTTAGACATGGAAGACTATAAAACTTTTAAGAGTGTAGCACATAGTAGGCAATAAATACATTTGTTAATTGAAAGTGGTTCAGGAAGTTGGCCATACTTTTACTAAAACATATTTTGTTTTTGCTTTAATATAGATCAATGTGCATTTCTTTCAGTTTAGAAGTAGGATTTTCTGTAAGGAAAATGTACCCGGTTACATTCTAAGAGAAAATAAATTTGGCAGGTCAATTTTTCAAGGGACTAAAAAAAAACCATAAAGAGCAAAGAATTTGACCTAGGTCTCCATGATGATTTGTATTTGTTCATTGTATTAACACACTCTTTATACAAAAGCAAACAAGTTTCACCAGTGGATTCATAACCTCCCGAGGGATGTTTCCTTGAAACACCTGCTTCAAATGGTCATTCTAGGTTTTTGTAAGGGAAATTTTCCATCCAAAAATTTACCTGGCACCTAAGTCACGATAGCCAAAACAGCAGACTTGGCACTCATTTCCTATTAAGTTTCAGGACTCTTCAGGTGCAGTTATCATTTCAAAATATTTGATGAGGACGGTGATCCATTTTCCCACATGAAACCTCCTGCCATCTTCAAGATTCTCTTTATTTCATCTCCTCCTTAGCTCTCTATTGACTTCCTGTATTCTAGACCAAAAGCCTTACCTTTGCATTCCAGGCCCATAACAACCTAGTTACAACCTACCTACCTTCATTTCCTGGCATTCTCCACAAAACTGCCAGTGATACACCCACCTGACTTTCTCATCCTAGGCCCTTTCACAAATCCATGACTGGGTGCCTGCTTTTCCTCTGCTACACTCAATCCCTGCTCCCCGCCCTCACATCGCAGGGGCTGAATTTATTTTTGTATCCGTTATGCTATAGCTCGTTCAGATTTATGTAAACCTGATATTAGTGTCCTCATCTTCACAGAGCAGTCTATGCATAGTATTTGTGGGCAAATCAGGAAAGGAGAGATAAAAGGACAACTAACTCCCTTATTTATTCATTAATCCATCCAATATGTATTAAGCACCTACCATGCACCAGGCACAGCCAGGCTCAGAAAAGACAGTGGTAAACAAGATGGAGCCCTGCTCTGAATTGACAGTCTAATCAGAGAAACAAAGAATCCAAAGATTACCAACCAAACACTTCCTGGTTACAGTAAGATCTCTTGAAACACTCTCTACAATCAGCTTGTCTCAGATGTCAGAGTCCTCCCGGCATGAAGCATGATACATATAGGTTGATACCATTCAGATACTTTTCAGATTATTTCAAGGTCATCAAAGTGCTTGCCTAAACCCTCATTTAAAATTGTGTGTGTGTGCATATGCCTGTGTTGGTTTGCTAGCAATCAAAACTAATCAACAAAGATCAGCAATTCAATAAAAAGTCTTCTTCAGTAGTAATAGTATGAGAAATAGTGTTTCCAAAATAGGTTTGTAGCAGCTAAATGACTATTTCTTTTACTGCAATTACATTTGGACAAGGTGTACAATTATTTATTTCAAGTTTTCAGTGGTATCCAATGACCTAATCTGGCCCCTATCTTTTTACTCTTTCATAACTTTCTATTCTAAATATCAAGAATACAGTGTCCCAGGGCTTCCCTGGTGGCGCAGTGGTTGAGAGTCCGCCTGCCGATGCAGGGGACACGGGTTTGTGCCCCGGTCCCACATGCCGCGCGGCTGGGCCCCTGAGCCAAGGCCCGCTGAGCCTGCGCGTCTGGAGCCTGTGCTCCGCAACGGGAGAGGCCACAACAGTGAGAGGCCTGCGTACCGCAAAAAAAAAGAAAATAAAAAAAGAATACAGTGTCCCAAAAATTAAAACTCCCAAATACACTTTAATTACAATAATAATTGTAACTGAAATAAATGTAAAAGCTTAATAATTATGCAACATATGTAAACAATGTAAATAAAAGTCTTTGGGTTTATTTTTCCAGGATTATTATTGGCACATAATTCATCTGATGAATTAAAAGGGATCTGAACTGAAATATATACACTGCTCAAGACCGAAAAATTTGAAATTTTCTTCTGATCCAGTCTGTATTCATTTGATTCATTCTCCCAAAGAAAATAGTTTGTATTCACTTCATATTTGCAAATATACCTAGCCCAGGCAGGTAAACTTATCATAACCAGTGATGTGGAAAGTATGTTTGACCAAGTTGAATGTCACTGCTTAAGGGATTTAAACTAAACTATAAATTTGAGAATGTGAATCGTATTTAACCTTGAGAACAACTTGAGTTAAGGTTTTAAAGGGTTATTTTTTTTTAATCCTTAGTATTTTTAAACTAGACGTGTTAGGACCTAAAGTTCTCCTAGATAACATGTCTCTCTTTACCCACATTGTTTCCAAAAATATTTACTAAATTCTTACTATATATGAAAGTAGTTAATGTGTGATTTAGAAAAAACAGACAGCAAGGACATAAACATAACTGATATTTAATACATGCCTCACATGCATGTTACCTGTAGTAAAAAGGCATGTGCACAAAATAATACATTATAAAAGTAAAAAAAAGTTGAAAAGTATCATTTTCAGGAGAGAAGTAAAGTCTTTGTTTAAAATTTTCAGCAGTGCTACTTATACAAAATTATTCTAAAATATTAAAGATAAAATAACCCGGGAGAAAAATATTACACTTCCATCTCCCCACACTCTATGGTAGGATCTTGAAGGGGCCAGATTGCTGGCTTTGAAATTCAGCTCTAGTTAAACAAACCTGGGAAAAATGGTGTCTCAGTTTTCTTATCTGAAAAATGGCATAAAAGTAGTACCTACATCAAAGGATTATGAAGATTAAATCAGTTAATATGTATAAATTACATGGAACTTTATACAATATAAGAGCTCCATTATAGTCCAGTGCTTTTAATTCTGCCATGATAACCCCTTCTCCAATAACAGCAATATTCCTACTCCAAAATGCTACTGGTTTTTGTATTATTTCTTCATCAGTGTAAAATTTTGCTCCTGAATCCCCTTGCCTGTATAGATAATTGCCCTGGTGATATCCTTTTATTCCTTTCAATGGCCCAAATCCCTGCAAATGATGTTAACATAGTTCTAGCTTCTTCAGAACATTGTTTTAATGAATAATATAGGGGAAAAAAAATGAAGAATGAACATTACTGTCTCTTAAAATACACCTGTATTTCAGAATCTTCTTGAAAAAGGTTGAAACCTAACAGTTTAATTTACAGTAAATCAAGGATGCTAGAAAATATTTTGAAAGCAGAATCATATCATTCCATTTGCATGTCTTCTAGTTGTGACTAAGCAACAATTGAAAAGATTCCTTCTTTACTCTCTTCTACAACTTTGAAATTTGGATTTCCAAATCTTCATTTTGGGGAGGAAAAGCTGCTAACTTCTACTCCAAAATCTCAGAATCAATGTTTAATGGTTGATTGCCACCAATGTCAAACACATCAAGAGATCCCATATACTAGTAGTAAAACAAACCAGCTTCACAACCATGAAGTTCTATGATGCTTTCTTATTCTGGAATTGTACAGCTCCTAAAATTGTCATTTTTGTTCAAGTCTTCTGCTCCCTCGCAGTTAACTTCACAGAGAATTTTGAGCTGCTTTAAGGAAATCCTTCTGGATTCTGTGTCCTTGTGGTTTCTTATTCCAAGAAAAAAGCAAAAACAGCCTGAACTGGTTTATTTTAAGCTATATCTATAGAGGAAAGATGACTTTCAAAAAATGTATTGAAATAAGAATTCCCAGATAAAGAAATAGATTCATACCAAAAAGTGTTTTAAAGAGGCATTACAACTCGCACACATTGCTCATTTAGTGGAAATTATTTCATGCCTGCCACTAAAATTTTGCCACTTAAAATGGTAAATACTGGGAGTGGAAATGGAAATTGGGGATATGGCTGTCTGGAACCTAACTTAGACAGGTAAGCCCAGCTGAAGAACCTGACTGAAAAGGCTAACATCCTTCAGGTTAGTTTCCCTGATTCTGATAATATATATTTTTCCTCTCAACTTTCCAATGTGACTAAGAATAGAAATCATAAGAGCATTTATGGAAGACATTCAGTAGAAGGATAAGTATCAGAATTATGGAAGATTATTTGAATATAGTGTTGAATACAATTTTATACTTAGCCAAGCATGCTAAAAGCATTTAGGTCCAAGGCACTTGTGATGATACCTTTATAACCGCCACACATGGGATTTTTGACAAATTTGGACTAACTTACTATTTATATTAATACTTATCAAGTATTTTCTATGTATTAAGTGCTGTTTTAAGCACTTCCCATGTATTAACTCATTTAATCATTGTAACAATCCTATACAGCAGGTGCTCTCATACGGTATTTTGCAAATAAAAATATATATCTATCAAAACTGAGGCACGGAACAGTCAAATGACTTGCTCAACACCCACAACCTAGCAATGGTAGACTGAAGAATTTGAACTCACGTAGTCTACACATGGTGACCATATTCTCAAGCATGATTCTCTTATAACTGCTACTTCTTAGCATTCTCCATAATCCCATCTCTGGCTGAAATATTAGCAGCTAGTAACTATCATGGAAAATCTATAGTAGAATACTTCTATATGAATATATCTTTCTGCTGGTGGCACCATTTGGCCATACATAATCAACAATTTAGCTGAAGCAGACAAGAATAAAACAAAGCTGAGTTAGCTCTTACATGTAAAACCATGGAACTCATTTTAAGATAAAATATAAGCAGTTACCTTAAAATTGCTACTTCTCAAATATGTTCCTATGTTAATGTTCTAGTAGCTAAAAAAGTGGAACAAAATTCTCACTGGCCTTCTTGTACCCTTGAATTAGGCAATATAATTTGTTAAAAAATATATTCTCCCACTTATAGACTTGATGAAGCTATTTTTCACTTTGCTTAAAATAAAATCAGGCCTGTTAACATTTAATGTTTTCTGAGTTGACTTTTAGGCAAAAATTTTTTTTTTCTCTTTGCTTAAATAAACAGAGTTTCTATGTAGTTTTAGTACTTCTTATTCAGCAAGGTTTTGACCTGAGCTATTCCCTATGCTCCACCCCTAAACACACATACACACACAGCCCTCCCTTTGATATAACTCACCCAGAATGAAGTTAGCCTCATTAGTAAAGCAACCTGTAAGAGATGGTGCCTCATTCATCACGGGCATCAGAGCCCTATCATAAAGGTCAGTTAGGTTACACTTTCAGACAGATATTGGTACATAACTTAGTATGGTGGACACAATAATTCACCACTTGCCCCCCAAAGATGTCCACATCCTAATCCCATGAACCTGTAAATATGTCACTTTACTTGGCAAAAGGGAGTTTGCAGATGTCATTAAATTAATGACACTGAAGTGGGGAGATTATCCTAGATAGCAGAGTAGGCCTAATGTAATCATAAGGATCCTTATAAGAGGGATGCAGGAAGGTCAGAGTCAGGGGGAGAAGATGTAAGGATGGAAAAATAATGGGCAAGGGTCGAAAATGCTACACTTCTGACTTTGCAGATGGAAGAGGCCATTAGCCAAAGAATATAGGCAGCCTTTAGGCTGGAAAAAGGCAAGGAAGCAGATTCTCCTCTAGAGGCTTACTGACATACAGCCCTACTGACAACTTGATTTTAGCCAAGTGAAACCCATTTTGGACTTCTGACCTCCCAGACTATGAGAAAACAAATTTATGCTGTTTTAAGCAGTAACTTTGTGACAAATTTGTTACAGTAGCAATAAGAAACTATTACGTTTGGGACCTGGGACATGGTGTTTAAAAGAATGCAAAAGGCATTATTAAAAATTATTAAAAATGTTTCCATTACAATAAGATACTCATCTTTTTATTTTAAACATCTGTATCCAGATGACAGATGTCATCTGGACATCTGTATGACATTATGACATTAATGTCATCTGAACATCTGTATGACATTATGACATTAATGTCATCTGAACATCTGTATGACATTAATCTGGGTTAGTTCATACATGTAAAAATTTTACGAAAAGAATAATTATACTTTAGAATAAAAATAATTCAAATTGATGCGTAACAGTAGCATATGGCTACAGCTCCCCCTTAGATGTGGTTAAATGTATGCCCTAAAAGGAGTTATTATAATATACTCCTTAATATAATAGTGAAAATAACCACCACAATAATGGCTACTATTGACTATGAATTACTGTGTGCCCGTCTCCTTGCCAAGTAGGCACACAACACAGAGCATGAGAGACGCTTCTAGCTCAATGATGCACAGCTAACTTTCAGTCAGATTCAGTGTGACCTTGCGACTTCTGTTCTTTACCTTCTACTGTGTTTTTTGTCAAGGAAATCAATCTACAGTCGGATTTGAGTATCAGGGAAAAGCACAGGTTAGCAGGCTAATGGAACATCTACGCGATGTGCAATTCACATTAAATATATTTTTTACCAAACAAAGTAACTTAAATCTCCTTTTATAATACAATGATTTGTTTAAAAGATACTTCTTGACCTTCTTGTTTACACACTAGCTACCAAGTTTTGTAAATTTTAGAAACATTCATTTTTGGACAGAAATGATGCCCAGGATTTGGAATTTTCACAGAATTTGGGATGGTATTTCCAATTCATTCATTCATTCATCATTATTTCCTTTATTTAACAAATGCTTCTTGAATGACTGCAAAGTGTAAACATAATGCTAGTCCTTTCTTAAAATGTGCCATCTTAAAATGTGCCATATAAGTGATTCACTTTGCTGTACATCTAACACTAACACAACATTGTAAGTCAACTTTACTCCAATAAAAATTAAAAATAAATAAATAAAATGTGCATTATGGTAGTGATAGCAGAAAACAGCAAATATCTGAAGCTTACTTTTGGTCTAGATCAGAGACGCAATTCTCTCAACCAGTGAAACAATTTAATCCCCATTAAACACAGAATTTATTTCTGTCTAATGTTTAATCTTTTAATCTTTTCAATTTGTGTAATAAACTTGAGCAAGGAATTATCCATCAAAATCATTGTCACCCCATAGTACGCTAGAATCGGAACTAATTATGATTTTCAGCCAAGACGGAAAGCATGAACGGAATAATGGCTTCCGTTTAGGATTAGAAAGTAAGTTAACAGATCATCCTATAAACAAGGGATAAAGCAGCTGATATTCCTTTACAAGCAAGAACATATAAATTCACAGTTTGCTAATACCTGCCAATAATATTAAAGCAGAAATTAGTAACTACCATATAAATTATCTCTCAGGGAACCAAAGGATGTACTTTACTAACTTCAGAAAAAAATAACCCTCAATTAAGAAACAAATGATGGGGCTTCCCTGGTGGCGCAGTGGTTGAGAGTCCGCCTGCCGATGCAGGGGACGCGGGTTCGTGCCCCGGTCCGGGAAGATCCCACATGCCGCGGAGCGGCAAAAGAAACAAATGATGGTTAAGAAATATCTACTTAAAGTATCAAGCCAGTAGGGGGAGGTGAAATATTTTTCTTGTTGTTTTCAACTGGGTGAAATAGGGTAAGAATTTTTAAGTGCTTTTTTTCTCTACCCAACCCGTCACAACGTGATGAAACTCTAAGTACCAATCACAACAATAAATAGGAGGATTTGTAAAGAAGAAGGACACCACCTTCAGATGATGTGGCATATTTGCTGTGGTCTATACTTTCATTTCTCTTGATTTTAAATGACCCAAGTCAAGTTTTCAATTTTCAGTTGGGAAAATTATTTAACCAAAAGAAACATGTTACTTTGTATCCAGGATGAGCTCTCTGGGTGTTGTGCTTTGTGGGTTTTCAAAGCTCCTGCACAGAATCTTCAAACTTAGTCAGTCCTGAGGGCATACGTGCTCTTTTACATCTGTGGCTTCAGACTGGTTTAAGTTCCTAGAATTTAAATAAATTATCTCTTGTTACCAGATCTAAAAATGTGAAAAATTCAGTAAGAGCCTCACTGATATTCCACCAGAACTTGAGCCCTTGGGTTTCCCACGTTGTTCCTGGCAATCGCTGTACCTCCTACAAGGTATCAGAATATGATCTCGCTGTTCTGCCATGAACACTGTAAGATACACAAGGGCTGAGTGCCACGGATTCTATGAACAGGATCCAGAGTTCCCCGGAGAGGGGTCGGGGAGCATCAGAGGTGGCCTTAGGGTATGATGTGTGAGAAGTAACTACCAAACTTAGCTTCCATGGTTCTCTCTTCACTCCAATTACTGTTATGTGTAGTCACAACACCTCGGGTCCTTTCTGTCACGTGAGCAGGAATAAGGCAAGATGGTTAGAGAACAAAAAAGAGTAGGTCAGAAATGGAAGTTCCCTCAACAATATTCCCTAGTTGTAGGAACTATCAAGGTCATAAGAGATGAGAGAAATGAAAAGAGCGCCGGCAGGGTCATGGAGATAGGAAAAAGCTAGGCTGAGATACAAACCCGTGTCTGTCTGACTCCAAAGTCCCTCTTGCCTCTGTTACACTCCACGTCAGTCCCCCTTTTGGAATGTCATATTCTATTTCATTCTCAGAAGTAATATTCGCTTCTTATAAGAGTTGTAATCAAAGTTCAAATATAAATGGACATTTGGAAAGTTCCTAAGCATTCTTTTCCTCTTGTGTCCCCACTGTCACTGGGGATAGCAAACTCTCCACCCAACCTCACCCCCAAAATCAGATCCATATAAAAAGATCGGAACAGAAGAGACCTGACACCTGCCAACGACTCAGAGTTTTCTTCATATTTAATCATCTATAATCAAATTTAATCTTCACAACAACCCAGCAAGGTACAGCAGCTGTTATCAACCCTTCACTTCACAGGTGAAGAGATAATATTGGAGAAATGTAACTTGCCGAAGGACACGTGATTAATAACTGTTAGTTCAAGGCCAAGCCTGAACCCCTGTCAGTGTTGGAACTTCATGAGCCACCTGAGTTAACAGTCTTCGATTCTACATCTAGGCTTTCTGATGGGCACTGTCCAAGGGTTTGTGAAAGTGCTATGTTGCTGCCCTCAGCTCACAGGGAAAATTATGCTCAACCATTGCAATTACACAACCGAAAAGAAACACATATTGCAATCTATAAAATTTGAGCTTTTTCCCCTTTTGGTAACCTCTTTGAAAAATCAAGATACAGACAGGTTTTTCACAGCAGAATCATTTCTCTGTTTACCCTAAGAGTAAATATGCTCTTTCTATATTCACTTGTTGTGCTTTTAAAGGACTTATCCACTAATGCACTTTTGTTTTCATTTTTTATGTATGACTAAAATAATTAGAGACATGGTCTCTTGTTTCACAGGCACAACCACTCGTTGCTAGTGGGTCCAGGTAAGGGTCAGAAAAACAACATTCTCATATTAAGATGCCTTATAATCAACTGGATAACAATTTCACAACCCAAGATCATGGGTCAAAAATCTCAAAGCAAAGTAGGATTCCAAAGGTAATATTTTATCACTGTTAATATTTGCCTAAGTAATAGCATGTCTGATAGGAATATTTCTTAAGTGTTTTCTATAGCCAGACATTTTATATATATTCCTAAATTGTAGGAACTATCAACAGCACTTAGAAATGAGAAAAATTGAAAGGAACCTGGGCAGGGCCAGAGAGCTAGTAGAAAGCTAGACTAAAGCACAAACCTGTCCTGTCTGACCCCAAAGGCCCATTGCTTCTGTGACACTCTGCCTAGGTGCCTCTTCTGTAAGTCTGTATTCCATTCCACTCTCAGCAAGAATATTTGCCTATTGTAAGTATTCTAATCAAAATTCAAACATATATGCATATTCTAAAGGTTCCTAAACATTCCTTTACCTTTTATCTCCACTGTTACTGGGATAACAAAATCTATAGGGATGGGACTTGTATTTGGCCTCTCAGCTAGACCAGTGTCAAGCCTGAATGTCCAAACCCCCTGACAGAACTGCAGTTTCGTATGGACATTTTTATCAGCCTTGGCTCAGAGTACACAGGACTTATGTAAAACATGATCTTGACTTTGTGGATTTAACTATACAGCAAGAAGCATATTGATTCTTCATGCAAATGCCACAGGCTACTTAAAACCTAAATTTGTTTTGATTTTGCTTTTTTCAAATAGAGAAATGTGGTATTCATATATATCGCATAGTTATTGTAGTAGGTGATAAAAACAGAGTGCAAATAAAAGGGAGAATAAGTAAGTCACCAAGACCTTGTAAGGCCTACCATCAGGAAGTTCATTTAGAACATAATATGTTGGTGGGAATGTAAATTGATATAGTCACTATGGACAATAGTATAGAGATTCCTCAAAATATTAAAAATAGAACTACAATGTGATCCAGCAATTCCACTCCTGGGTATATGTCTGAAGAAAACACTAATTTGAAAAGATATATGCACCCCAATGTTCACAGTAGCATTATTTACAAGAGCCAAGACATAGAAGCAAGCTAAGTGTCCATCAACAGATGAGTGGATAAGGAAGATGTGGTGTGTATATATACAATGGAATATTGCTCAGCCATTCAAAAAAATGAAAATTTGCCATTTGCAACAACATGGATGGACCTGGAGGGTATTATGTTCAGTGAAATAAATCAGAGACAGACAGCTACTGTATATTTTCACTTGTATGTAGAATCTAAAAAAATAAATTGATGAATGTAACAAAACAGAAACAGACTCACAGAGAACAAACTAGTGGTTACCAGCAGGCAGAGGGACAGAGGGAAGGGTAAGACTGGGGAAGAGGATCAAGAGGTACAAACAACCGGGTATAAAATAAAGAAGATATGAGGATGTAATGTACAGTACTGGAAATATAGCCAGTATTTTATAACTTTAAATGAAATATAATCTCTAAAAATATTGAATCATTTGCTGTACATCTGAAACTAATATAATATTGTAAATCAACTACACTTCAATTAAAAAAGCATACACGTAGGACTTCCCTACTGATCCAGTGGTAAAGAATCTGCCTTGCAAATGCAGGGGACGTGGGTTCAATCCCTGGTCAGGGAACTAAGATGCCACATGCCACAGGGCAACTAAGCCCGAGTGCCACAACTACTGAGCTTGCGTGCCTCAACTAGAGATCCTGCGTGCCGCAAACTACAGAGTCCACAGGCTCTAGAACCCACGTGCCACAACTACAGAGCCCACGCACCCTGGAGCCTGTGCACCACAACTAGAGAGAGAAAACCCACACGGCAAAACGAAGAGCCCACACACCCCAACGAAAGAGCCTGGATGCTGCAACTAAAACCCGATGCAGCCAAAAAAAAAAAAAAAAAAGCATACATGTGCTTCAGGGTCAGTCGTTTCCTTTTCCACCTAAGGATCAATAATTTCCTTTTTTGTTTCTTATCCAAAAAATGACAATAATTTTAAAAGAAGTAGAATAATTTTGCAATTCATTTACATACTATACAAACAGAATTCAAACTGATGTATTTTTCCTACTCATGTGTTATATAGCTTTGGCTACAAAACTAAAGTTTCTCTTACTTAATAAAATTCTCTTTGGGCTACCTTTAGGTGACTCACAATAAAAATATTTCTCATCTTCTTATTGCTTTATCTGTATATTTATCACATATGAGAAAGCAAAAATTTGTACGGCCAGGATTATTAACTTTTCAAACCATGACCAATTATAGTAGCTATTTCCTTCCACCTTTAAAAAGTACTGCTTCCTATTTTCCTACATCTCTAGTTTCTTGAAAACTGTTGAAGGAAACTTTCTATATCTAAAGGTATTAAAGAGAAAAATGGTCACCTTAAGATTGTTTCGCAATAATTATGAATTATAATCTGGAGTTGAGGCCACCAGGTAGATTTTGCAATTTATAAATTCTAGAAAGCCAAAGTCAAATAATGTTTTCTCCAACATAAAATGCAAACAATAGACATAAGGGTTTTATCTCAACAGCTGTTTATAGAAGGAAATGCATGAACAAATATCACTTTAGATAGGTATTGGAAAATAACAAGTATCCACATTATACATAAGCATATTACTTTTCATTTTTATCACCACCAATAAAACACCACACTTCAGTCAAACTGGACAGCTTACTTTATTCTTAAAAATGACCTGAATTTTTATGTATTCTATTTTACTGGAAAATATACATCTTAAGGGGTAGCTTTCCTGTGATGTATTTCCTCACCCAACGGGGGTCTCCCCTTCTTTTGAAATGCTCACAGCACCTTATAAGAATAAAACATGATAGAAAAGGAGGACCCATCTTGATTACTACCCTCTAGAAAGCCTTTCCAGACTCATCTATCAGCGTCACCTTTTCTAAACACTCCTCGTGATGGTCATCTCTCCTTTTCATCCTAACTGTATCCCACACATAACTTTTATTATAACACTTAAAACAAGCTCCAGCAATTATCCGTTTATCTACCAGTCTGTATTACCAAAGTGGCACTTTTCATAGGCAGGATCATGCTTGATTCAGCTCCATATTTCTCAAAAATTTCACAGAAAATTGTTAGTAAAAGTTGAATGAACATGGCACTTGTCATTAAGGTCTTTTACTCTAATTAAGCACACAGAAAGAAGCATATCTACAGTAAAACTTAAAATAGATTTAGTTCTTGAAAACAGATTTCTGAAAGTAGTTCAAGATAATGATGGAATAGGTTGTCATGCCAGCACACGACACTCTGCAAAATGAATTAATCAGTTAACAAATGCTGTCAAAGTTTCCAGAAGCAGAGATTATGTCGTGCCAGGTGATCCAGGAAGGCTTTGCAGAAGAGGTGAGAACTGAGCTCCCTGTTATAGGCTGAGTTCGTTGTGAGCAGTACAAAGGGCCTTCTGGGAAAGGCGCCAATGAGAGCGTCAGCATTTCATGAAAGTGGTGACTGATCCAATTAGCTGGAGCAAAGGGTTCTTTTGTGAAGAAAGATAAGAACAGGAAGACAAGCTGCTTTTACATTGGGAAGAGTCTTTAATGAGTGACTAAAGAGATTTTTTTTTCCAATACAGGAGTCATCAAAGATTTTGTTTTTAATGGCATAATCAAAGCAGTACTGTAGGAAGATGAATTTACCTTTAGAGTGCAGAATGGATAAGAACCAGAGTGAAAGATGAGATGGGAGGATATGATCTGGAAGGTTGCTGCAGTAAGATAAATATTATCCAGTAAGGACCTACAGTAGAAAAGCTTGCAATAAAAAAAAAAAGGATTAAATGCAAGTGATACTGTCAAGAAATAATTCACAGAAACTCCAAGACTGAAGGGATATGGAGCTTAAGAAGGCAGACAGAGCAAAAGGAAAGCTATTAAGTTTCACGTCTTTGTAAAGTGAGAATTTTGGAGTCACTAAGAGATAAAGGGAACTCAAGAGGCTAAGGAGTTTTACAAAGAGAAAAGCTGTTTCATTCCAGACACACGACGTTTCAGCTGATGGCAGGCTAGTGATTGGAAAAGTGGACCTCTGAGAGAA
Organism: Monodon monoceros; assembly: GCF_005190385.1. NCBI lineage: Eukaryota > Metazoa > Chordata > Mammalia > Artiodactyla > Monodontidae > Monodon > Monodon monoceros. Next base: position 15,824,741 of record NW_021703773.1, read on the forward strand.
GAGACTACACATTTAGTGGGAATCATTTTTCGGGATAAAGTTTTTAAGTCCTGAGAATAAGGGAGGTATGCCAAAAAGAGAGCACCGAGAAAAATTACGTTAGACTTGAAACTGACAAAATATCCATGTTTACGAGAGGGACGAGGAGAGCTGGAGGGTAGAAGTCAGGGATGAAAAGAGAGTTTGGGGAGAGGGGTCAGGGGAGCAGAGGTGACAGCAGCAAACACAGGAGTTTGGGAAAGAAGGTCTGTTGAAGAAATAGAAGCAAAAATTTCCCCCATCTGACCAGAAAGTTCAGAAGTGAAAAGAAACTAGCTTGAAAGAACAATAAGATTTAGGGGAGGGGCTTAAGATAGGAGAAACCAGAGCATTTTCATACAAAGAGGGAAGGTAGAAGGTGAGGAAGATCCTTAAAAAAAAATTGGATAGGTTTAAAAGGGAGTTTGACATAGAAAACACACCTATTCTAAGAGAAAGTTTATATTTAGTATTGACAATTTTAATGTTTCTTGAACTGCTACGCTCTAAGAAATAATGACTGATGGAAGCCTTCTGCTTCCTTTGGTTTCCTAATGTGCTTTCAGATTGCTCCAAAATCTCAGGAACCTTTAACTTAAATTTCTTAATCTATGTTCAATAGGTTCAGATGTCTACTAAAAATTGTTTACCTCTGTTGTTTAAAGATGAGTCATAAAACAGTAAAGCTACATTGGAAGACATATAGTGAAAGATAAGTCCTTTCAAGGCCAAAAGGATTTCCTTGGAAAAATGTGTAAGGATGTTAAAGAAAGTGATCCTCAGGCAGGAAAAGAGATGGGGAGGGGCTCATCAGAGCCAAGCCAATGATGTCATTGATTATTTCCAGCATAAGGTATGGCACATTATAGCAAAAACTCAATTATTACCAGTGACAGGTATAATTTAAGACATAATTTCGAACTAACTCATCCAAATAATTTTCTTGTAATCTATTCTGAAGTTTGTTTTATATTTAATTACTAGCAATTCCAATCTCAGAGTGTTTTCCAGAAATAAATTTATAAACCAGTTGTCAGACACTCAGAATGTATTTTTCATAGATTTTTCCCCCAAGATAGTATAGAACATGATGATTCTGTTAACACAGTAACCTACAAAAGCTAACTTATTCCATAGTGTATCGGAAAGAAGAGGCATTTTTAGTGATAGTTACCTCATTGAAAGCTCTCAAGAATTCAATAAGGTAGGTATTATTAGGATCTTACTAATTATTAGTGCCTTACATTTGCAGTGGGTAAATTGAGACATTAAAGAGCAAGTAGGACTTCCCTGGTGGCGCAGTGGTTTGAGAGTCCGCCTGCTGATGAAGGGGGCACGGGTTCATGCCCCGGTCCAGGAAGATCCCACATGCCACAGAGCAGCTAGGCCCGTGAGCCATGGCCACTGAGCCTGCGCATACGGAGCCTGTGCTCCGCAACGGGAGAGGCCACAACAGTGAGAGGCCCGTGTACCGCAAAAAACAAAACAAACAAACAAAAAAAAAAACAAGACAATCCAAAACATATGGGATGCAGCAAAAGCAGTTCTAAGAGGGAAGTTTATAGCTATACAAGCCTACCTCAAGAAACAAGAGAAATCTCAAATAAATAATCTAACCTTACACCTAAAGTAACTAGAGAAAGAGGAACAAACAAAACCCAAAGTTAGCAGAAGGAAAGAAATCATAAAGATCAGAGCAGAAATAAATGAAATAGCAACAAAGAAAATAGCAAAGATTAATAAAAGTAAACGCTGGTTCTCTGAGAAGATAAACAAAATTGATTAACCATTAGCGAGACTCATCAAGACAAAGAGGGAGAGGACTCAAGTCAATAAAATTAGAAATGAAAAAGGAGAAGTTACAACAGACACTGTAGAAATACAAAGCATCCTAAGAGACTACTACAAGCAACTCTATGCCAATAAAATGGACAACCTGGAAGAAATGGACAAATTCTTAGAAAGGTATAAACTTCCAAGACTGAACCAGGTAGAAATAGAAAATATGAACAGACCAATCACAAGTAATGAAATTGAAACTGTGATAAAAAATCTTCCAACAAACAAAAGTCCAGGAACAGATGGCTTCACAGGTGAATTCTATCAAACAATTAGAGAAGAGCAAACACCCATCCTTCTCAAACTCTTCCAAAAATTTGCAGAGGAAGGAACACTCCCAAACTCATTCTATGAGGCCACCATCACCCTGATACCAAAACCAGACAAAGATACTACAAAAAAAGAGAATTACAGACCAATATAACTGATGAATATAGATGCAAAAATCCTCAACAAAATACTAGCAAACAAAATCCAACAGCATATTAAAAGGATCATACACCATGATCAAGTGGGATTTATACCAGGGATGCAAGGATTCTTCAATATATGCAAATCAATCAACGTGATACACCATATTAACAAATTGAAGAATAAAAACCATATGATCATCTCAACAGATGCAGAAAAAGCTTTTGACAAAATTCAACACCCACATATGATAAAAACTCTCCAGAAAGTGGGCATAGAGGGAAAGTACCTCAACATAATAAAGGCCATATACAACAAAACCACAGCAAACATCATTTTCAATGGTGAAAAACTGAAAGCATTTCCTCAAGATCTGGAAAAAGACAAGGATGTCCACTCTCACAGCTATTATTCAACATAGTTTTGGAAGTCCTAGGCATGGCAATCAGAGAAGAAAAAGAAATAAAAGGAATACAAATTGGAAAAGAAGAAGTAAAACTGTCACTGTTGGCAGATGACATGATACTATACATAGAGAATCCTAAAGATGCCACCAGAAAACTACTAGAGCTAATCAATGAATTTGGTAAAGTTGCAGGATACAAAATTAATGCACAGAAATCTCTTGCATTCCTATACACTAATGATGAAATATCTGAAAGAGAAGTTAAGGAAACACTCCCATTTACCATTGCAACAAAAAGAATAAAATACCTAGGAATAAACCTACCTAGGGAGACAAAAGACCTGTATGCAGAAAACTATAAGACACTGATGAAAGAAATTAAAGATGATACCAACAGATGGAGAGATATACCATGTTCTTGGATTGGAAGAATCAATATTGTGAAAATGACTATACTACCCAAAGCAATCTACAGATTCAATGCAATCCCTCTCAAATTACTGATGGCATTTTCTACAGAACTAGAACAAAAAATCTTAACATTCGTATGGAGACACAAAAGACCCTGAATAGCCAAAGCTGTCTTGAGGGGAAAAAACAGAGCTGGAGGGATCAGACTCCCTGACTTCAGACTATACTACAAAGCTACAGTAATCAAGACAATATGGTACTGGCACAAAACAGAAGCATAGATCAATGGCACAAGATAGAAAGCCCAGAGATAAACCCATGTACCTATGGTCAACTAATCTATGACAAAGGAGGCAAGGATATACAATGGAGAAAAGACAGTCTCTTCAATAAGTGGTGCTGGGGAAACTTGACAGCTACATGTAAAACAATGAAATTAGAACACTCCCTAACACCATACACAAAAATAAACTCAAAATGGATTAGAGACCCAAATGCAAGACCGGACACTATAAAACTCTTAGAGGAAAACATAGGAAGAACACTCTTTGACATAAATCACAGCAAGATCTTTTTTGATCTACCTCCTAGAGTAATGGAAATAAAAACAAAAATGAACAAATGGTACCTAATGTAACTTCAAAGCTTTTGCACAGCAAAGGAAACCATAAACAAGACACAATGACAACCCTCAGAATGGGAGAAAATATTTGCAAACAAATAAATGGACAAAGGATTAATCTCCAAAATATATAAACAGCTCCCCATCTCGATATTAAAAAAAACAAAGAACCCAATCCAAAGATGGGCAGAAGACCTAAATAGACATTTCTCCAATGAAGACATACAGATGGCCAAGAAGCACATGAAAAGCTACTCAACATCACTAATTATTAGAGAAGTGCAAATCAAAACTACAATGAGGTATCACCTCACACCAGTTAGAATGGGCTTCATTAGAAAATCTACAAACAACAAATGCTGGAGAGGGTGTGAAGAAAAGGGAACCCTCTTACACTGTTGGTGGGAATGTAAACTGATACAGCCACTATGAAGAACAGTATGGAGCTTCCTTGAAAAACTAAAAATAGAATTACTTTATGATCCAGCAATCCCACTACTGGGCATATACCAAGAGAAAACCATAATTCAAAAAGACAAATGCACCCCAATGTTCACTGCAGCACTATTTACAATAGCCAGGTCATGGAAGCAACCTAAATGCCCATCGACAGACAAATATATGTATACATATATACAATGGAATATTACTCAGCCATAAAAAGGAACGAAATGGGGCCATTTGTTGAGACATGGATGGATGTACAGACTGTCATACGGAGTGAAGTAAGTCAGAAAGAGAAAAACAAATATCGTATATTAATGCATATATGTGGAACCTAGAAAAATGGTACAGATGAACCAGTTTTCAGGGCAGAAATTGAGACACAGATGTAGAGAACAAACGTTTGGACACCAAGTGGGGAAAGACACGGGGGGATGGGGGTGGGGGTGTGCTGAATTGGGAGATTGGGGTTGACATGTATACACTGATGTGTATAAAACTGATGACTAATAAGAACCTGCTGTATATATAAAAAAGAAAAGATAACACTCTTCTCTCCCAGTTAATGTTTTCTCTTTTCTGTTGATTTTCATTGCATGGGATAGCAGGCCTATCCTGTATTTACAACACTGCTTTTCCAATTTTTTCTGAAGAGCCATGTCTTGGAAACTATACATCTGAACATTTTTCTATTAATATAAAAGTCCTTGTCTTTCAATAGGGTAATATATTCTACTTATAGCTATTTTAGTGTGTTTTTCTTTTAGTCTCTTCACGTTTTTCTTTATTAAAATGTCATGTTTACTTTCTTGTATATTCATTCCTCCATATTCATGCATTAGTTCATAAAAGAAGAAAAAAGATGGTATTTAGCTTCCCTCTTTGGGGCAACAGATTATAGCTGACCACAGGTCTATTGGAGTGAAAAAACATAGAAACATGGATTAGATATTTGCCTCTAGGTGTTTGTGCTCTTCATAATAAAAATCAGAATTCTAATACATGGAATTTGGTAAGATTAACAATTTAAATGCATAAAATCATTTAGTACCTTTTTCCCACCATTGAGGGGTAACATAAAGAAAGAAGTGAGAAAATTGATTCTATCAGGTGAGCATAATTTAAACTAAATGCTTTTTAAAATAATTCCCCTTAGTTGGAGATAAGCCCATGTAAAGTTTAAAATAAATTAGTTTAAGGGAAATAAAGTCTTAACCACATAACTGCAACAAGAGTGACTCTACCCCTAAATACATTGATGTATCTTCTAGGGGTTTTGATTTTTTTAAATGTTACATCATACAGAAGTAAGATATACACTAAGTAAAATACACACTTTTTTTTTTCCGTTGGGAAATCATATAGAAAATATACATACATTTATTGCAGAAAAAAATCAATGTTTCTACATATAAAGCATTTGAAGAGCCAAAAAGAATTATATTTGTGAAAAAATAATTTTCTAATATAGGCTTATTAGTATTAATAATAATTATGTAAAATATTAGTTAAAATTCTCTCTAGTGACTTTCCATTTACTAAACAGCATCAGTCTACATGTGAAACAAGTTATGAATCCTAAATGTTATTCCTATATAGATTCATAAATCTCATGGATATACAGAAATCTCTTCACATTTGATAAATAATTTTCAGAGGATTCCTATAGCAAAAAAGCAAGATGCTTGACATGAACCCCATGATCTTGTTCTACAAAATATAAGGATGCCATATGTGTTGGAAAAGTGGTAAACTCAAAATTTGTAATTATTTTTGGAATACTCCAAAAATACTCCAAATTTTTCCAAATTTGGAATACTCTTTAATAAAAGGAGGAGAATGTTTTCTACCTGTCCTAATAAATAAAATTTCTCTGGAAAAGAAAATGAACAATTCTAAGCATTGTGGCTATGAATGGTTATTAAAACCATAAAATTATAAGTGCTTTGTTGGTGTTCAGCTGTACTCTATGACCTTTAAGTATAGATGGGCTTCCCTGGTGGCGCAGTGGTTGGAGTCGGCCTGCCGATGCAGGGGACAAGGGTTCGTGCCCCGGTCCGGGAAGATCCCACATGCCGCGGAGCGGCTGGGCCCATGAGCCATGGCCGCTGAGCCTGCGCGTCCAGAGCCTGTGCTCCGCGACGGGAGAGGCCACAGCGGTGAGAGGCCCGCGTACCACAAAAAAAAAAAAAAAAAAAAAAAAAGAGATAGTTTTTAATTTGTTTAAGTTACCACTATTTTGTTTTAAAATGTGCCCCTGTTTAATTTCATTGACTGATAGAAACTTTTGTATATTCACTTTAGCCTTTCATAATTTTATTCTAATATAAAAAATGCTAATTGATGCTCAGCCATCTAAAAGAAAGTCTGTTTTTATATATAATAAAAGTTAGGCACCAAAAGTGACATTGAAAAACAATCATTATAATATGAATGATCCAGAACATAAAATTGTTTATTTTTTGGAATTATAAAATATTGTAGATAAAATTTTATATATTTTTTGTTTTTACCATAAAGGAATACACAAAATATGAGTCTAAAAACACACATTTTAGCAAAGATAATTATTTAAAACATTTACCTTGCTCTACAGGAAAATCTAAAATCTCAACACTGCTTCTTTTATTTAATATTTTGAAAATTAACATTCACTGAGGTTCATTTGATTGTTGTAATTTTGACTTTTCCATCTTTGATGTGTCTGTGAGTATAATCACTTATATGATATCCAGTATACTAGCTAATAAAAATTAGATTTGAAATCTAAAACTTCTGTACAGTTTCTAATTGGTTCTTGGGTTTTGTCAGAATATTTTGTCATGCTAGACATGTACCTCTCTTCCTGTGCAATCTCAGGCCAGTTTCCTAAATAGTGGGGGAGCTCACATTATATATAACTTGTCTTCCTAAAAGAGGCATAGTCCTTATAGAGGTCATATATAAGAAACCTCAGACACAAATTTTGAACACTTTGACTTAACTTCTTTTCAAGGTAGCTGTCCATTCAAACGCTGAAGAAGCAAGTTTAAGGATATAATTTGGCAAGTGGTCTTTAGAGATGTTCCTAAGAGCAAATGAAAAGAGCAAACTCAATAAGAAATGAACAGCAGGTGTTCTTTCAATTAGAAAGAAATGAGAAGTTTCAGATAATGAGACTGATGAAAACTAGTGGCAGATACAATATATAAAACACAATGTTAAGGCTGATATTCTTCCCACACACTCACCTGCATGATTCCTTAATTAAATGAGCATGTTAGTTTGCAACTTTTAACATTTCATCTTGAAACAACTCCCTCTTTTCATCTTTAAATAATGACAATGTAGGTTGCTGAATATGCAAACACTGTAAGAAATTAGTTTATAAGTCTCTTAGTTAACTGAAGTAGATTGGAGCATCTTGTGGCATTAAACTAGACACATGAGAATTACAATTAGATAATCCTTGCTCTTCAAGAGATTAATAAGTGAGTACTTTGCATCTGTATAAAGCTTTCTTCTTAAAAAAAAGTAGTTATAGGTAGACTCCCTATAAAATACTCTTCCTGAAATTCATCACATTTGGTAGCCACAAAAAGAAACTTACTTAAGTTTCAGGAAAATTCTATTATCTGAATATAACACAACCAACCAAAATCTTGCTGAACTTGTTATTTTTACAGGCACTGTTTTACTTGCTTTAGGGGAAGTCTAGATTTCAGATTTCTGTCTAGAGCACATGGATGCCCACGCCCACACCCACACCCCATGGATGCCCACATCACTATAGACATCTAGTGATGTCTATAGATATTTAAGGTTGGTCTAGCCACTTAATGGTTACTCAGGATGATTAGAGTCAGCTGGATCTGAGACTATCATGAAGGCTGCCAAGGGTCTTTTTAAGCACGAGAGGAGCAGTAAGTGTAAGTTTTCTTGGTCCAAATTACAAAGCATCACCAAGACAAGCTGAACCAAACCATTCACTAAAGCAGTCTGACCTCGCCAATCTCTGATCAGTTCTGGTGAGCTCTGGAATAGTAATAAACCACTAACAGTCACTCATTAAAAGGATTATACACACTTTTATAGATAGTAAACTGATTAAACACATTTTTCCAAAAAATAAATAAATAAATATGTTGTGGGTCTGTGTTCAAAGTAAGATAGTGATGAGGCAGTACAGATATTAATCCAAAGATAGAAGTCATTAGTGTTCTCAAGAATGCCACTTTTCCTTCATGATGGTTGAATATTGAAAGTTCATGCTTGACCCTGGTTTGAGCCTTCCTTCCTCAAGAGCGCATTTTTAATGCACCCTTGTAGTTTAGGAAAAAATGGAGCTAATGCCGCCCAGGAGTGTCCAGAACATCTGTATGGCCCCATCTACTCTGGTACCCATTATGAGTAACATCTGCCCAGAGCCAGTAATTCCTTCCCTAGGGATAAGGTTGAAAGCAAAGGCATTTCCAGTTTCAAGAAAAAGGAAGTTTTTATGTACTACTTTATTCCAAAATTGTTCTAAAGGAAGTTGGCCATATCAAAGACCCTGTACAAGTTCTGTATCACCATACAGAATTCCCAGAAAACTGTCAAGAGGACTGCATTGATATCACTACTGTTATTAACTCACTATTAAATACAGAAAATATCTTGTTACTTTAGATTCCTGGAATTGTATCTTCTAAATGTCAAGTATTTTAAAGAAGTGAAAGGATAAAATATGGTTATAACAGTTCCAGCTGTAGTAGAAATGGAGTTACTAACAGACAGAACGCTAGAATTGGGAGAGAATAAAATTCACCTTTTCTTGAACTATTTCTTTTTATACAAGGCTATAAGAAAGTTGTGGAAAGATATTTGGCCAGGAGGGAAGATCAAAGGGTAAAGAATTCTACCATCATACTGAAGACAATCTTTTGGTAAGACTGAGAGTCTTTTTACCTTTCAACCATCATGTCCTGCTTATGTTATGTTACAAAAGTAATAGGATCAAAAAAGTGACTATCATTACAGCTCATATTAACCCCACAAAGTTGGGATAAGAACTGACTTCTTGGAAATTTCAGTGATAGTGTTAGCTTGAGTCCCATAACCATAAGGCTGGACTCTCAGTCATGACAAATCACACCAATCCCAGGAAGGGCTAAAATCAAGGTCCTTGCCCCCCTTGCCCCGAACCCAACACTGAAAAATGTGGAGAAAATATCACCAGCAATGCCTTCTCTCTCTCTCTTTTTCTTTCCTAGTTTGCAGGCATTCATTTTTCCACTTGGTAGTTTTGAAATATCCTCATACACCAGTAGACTAGCTTGCCTACTTATACAAATTAAAAGATGAAATTCTCCTGTATAAAGTCTTTGAGCAAAGTGAAGCAATAGCAATAAAATTTACAAAACAAAGGCTCTGCATATTGAAGTGCTCTGCATACCAGAATAAAAGTGTTATTTTAATTTTACTTTGGTAAACATACATGCAATAAATTCTATGTAAAATAAAGACCATTTATTATGTAATATGAATGCATTTTAACAAAATTTCATTTTCCTATTCTATTAGATTTTGCTTTCCCCAATGGGTTGAGAGGGAACTTACTTATGGTATATAGCTTTTCTTAAGTTTTTGATGAAAGCCTTTAGATTTTAAAATATCTCAAGGAAACAACATTGCTGAAAGCATGCATACATATAGGCAGAATAGCTATTTAATGCAGGCCTGTGTAAGTTTAAACAACCTATGTGCTCTATTATAAATAAATAAAATACCCAGAATCTGAGACTAGTTGAGCAAAAACGTAGTTAAACTTGGTGAGATGTGAAATTAGGTTTTAATGCATGCAAAACACATTCCAATGCATATTTTTAGGTGTAGGCTGATTGGCTTTTTTCAGTGTTTAAAATTAAAAGCTGCCTTTAGGCAGTTAAGAACCTTTGGAGAGCTTTTGATATTATTAAATTCAAGCACTTTCATTTAGTTCTACCATGGAAAGACTAACACAAGTCTCATCCAAAGCTAGATATTTACGTGGCCAGCTGGCAATACTGCCCCATGCAGCCTGCTCATCAGCTTCTCTTTCTAGGGTGAACCTGCCACCCTTCTCAGGTGAATACACTCAGTTTTTCTTACATCTCCATCATGTTTCACTCATGCTTGCCCGCTCTCATGAATATCATGCTAACCATAATAATGAAATAATAATTGAGATATAGATGGATAGCTCAGTGCCGATCACTGATGACTGTACCCACAAAGCTATCTCATTTTAGTCTTACAACCTATAAGGGGTAGGTACAATTATTTATCCAATTTTGCTATTTGAGGACATTGACATTTAGTGAAGTTAAGTAACTTGGCCAAGTTCAAACAGCTCACAAGTAGAGCTGAAAACAAACCCACGTCTACGTGGCTCCAAAGCTGAGCAGAGAGAGTGGCTGCTAAAATCGGCTTCTCAAAGGCTGTTAGGTTGTATTAGATTCCTTCTTCAATGAGAAGCCTGCAACTCATTTACTCCATGATTAGGAATTTTCCATGATTAGGAAAGTAAAGATCTTTTATACTCAAATTAAACTCTGTTCAATAACTATGGATTAAGTACTTTTTGTACAAGATATTTGGCTAAGTGGGTGGCTGTCTTCATAGTATATTTATTAGTTATTATTTAAATTCATTTTTCTTCAGAGTTTAACATTCTCTGGATTGAAGTCTCTCAGAGATTGTATGTGTGGGTGACCATCGTGATACTATTCTCCTTAACTTTCTCTTGTATTTCTCCAAAACAGTTTTGATATGTTTTACATAAACATGGAAGTCTGTGATTTGTACAAAACACAAACTAACAATCTTGATTTGTCTGTGTTAAAATACACTGCTGAGTCAATATAATCTATAAACTCTGATGCATCGATGCAAAGCTTCTACTGGAGGTTCTACTTTCATATACCATCATTTATTTCCTATTACTCGCAGGTAAAGATTGAATACCAAATTCAACAGATCGGTCATTTGGGAAAGGTGTGTTTTTTTTTTATGCCTGTCAGATGGTGATGGGAATTTTACCCCAGGATGAAGTGTGACACTTTTATCCCAATAGTTTTTATTTATTTATTTTTGCGGTACGCGGGCCTCTCACTGTTGTGGTCTCTCCCGTTGCAGAGCACAGGCTCCGGACACGCAGGCTCAGCAGCCATGGCTCAGGGGCCCAGCCGCTCCACGGCATGTGGGATCTTCCCGGACCGGGTCATGAACCTGTGTCCCCTGCATCGGCAGGCGGACTCTCAAACACTGCGCCACCAGGGAAGCCCTATCCCAATAGTTTTATTACACAACAGGGCAAGTGTCTCGGTAGCCTGAGTGGATGACATATTTACCTGAATGTTGACTATTACCAACCTCACCCCGGTGCTTTACTAAGGAGAAATCTGTCCTGAGCACACAGATCATTTCTAATCACATACTCACTTGTGTCTCATAATGAATTTGGAGGAGGAAGAGCAGTAAGATTAGTATTAGAAAACAACTTTCATTGAAAGGTTAATTAATTTGACAAATATTTATTAAGCACCTACTATATGTAATGCACTTTTCTAGATGTTGGGGAGAAAACAAAAAAAAATAGTAACAAAAATAATTTGATGGTAGCTGTAAAGAGATATAAGAAATAAAATGTATTCATTTTGTTCAACATAACTCTTATGAGGATCATACGTATGGTTTTAACGATGCCTTTGAAATGCATGTACCTGTAATATAAACTTATAACTGACAAATACTAATCTTAAAATAATTTCAAGAACAAATAGAAAACATCCATCTACAAACATACTTAGCAGCTGAAATACTAGGAGAAAATCACTTTTCTCAATAGAGTCCAAAGAACCAGTACTGGTCCGCGGCCTGTCAGGAACCGGGCCAGCATAGCAGGAGGTGAGCGGCGAGCGGGCGAGGCTGCATCTGCCGCTCCCCCGTCGCTCTCGTTATGCCTGAACCATGCCCTCCCCTCCGCCCCTATCTATGGAAAAATTGTCTTCCACGAAACCGGCCCCTGGTGCCTCGAAGGTTGGGGACCACTGGTCAAAAGTATATACTAAAACCAGCAGTTTTTGAGTTAATTAATATATGAGGAATTGGGATTTCAAAAGTCATTTTTATAGCTCTCTTTAAATAAACCAATGTTTATAAAAATAAAAGTCTTACTCCAAACTTCTCGTTACATGGTCGTGTTCCATGAAGTAGAGAATCATAGATATAGTAGCAAGCATGCCTTCTTACTAACAGTTATCTACAGCAGTGGCGAAGGGGGGCTGCAAAGAGAGGAAGTGAAGACATCAAAACCACAGGGCTCTAGCAAATGGGTCCTGCCTCACCTCCACCTCTAATAGTCTGGGTAATGCTGGTTAGAATCAGAGACAAGTCAGGTCCTAAGCGTTCAGTTTCTGGACTGTTTAGACTCAATTAGGCTATAAGCTTTTAGAAAACTGCATAAACTATTGTACATTGAAATAATTTTATTTGCTTTAAGAAGTAGAAGTCAATATGAAAAACCCCAGAGTTCCTCTGGATTTAAGAAGAGAGGGATAGTATTAAAACAGATTATTTTAATCCCAAGTGAGAGAAACCAAAATCAGCTAGTATGTGTATGAGGAAGGGGAGATAGAAGAGGAGTAAAAAGCAAACTTTATTTCCAGGGAAATAAAACAGGACTCTAGAAAGAATGGAATTCTTTCCTCCCTGTTGGGTTTCATTCTTTTTCAGCAGCAGAGTCCACAGCTGCGCACTGCACTTAGTTGACTGAAAGCTTATTTTCCAGCCATTTAAAATTCTAGCAACGTGCCTTGCAATAAACCTTTCTCTGCTCCAAACTCAAAAAAAAAAAAAAAATTCTAGCAATGCTAAAAAAAAAAAGTCCACTTTATCATCAGCTAATCCAATAAATTCCGACAGGGGATATACCACCCCCTAGAATGAATATTTAAAATGTATTGAGACATTTTTGGTTGTCATAGTGATTGGGCTGGGGGGTTGGGGGGAGAAGACTAAAATCCCAGCAATGTGTGGAACAGTTGTGTACAAACTGGGCCTTGAATCCTAGTCCATTGTACACATTTTTAAAATAAAAGTTAGTAAATTTTTACACAATTAATGAGCTGTCCAGGAATACAACATCTATATAAATGGAAAGAACTGCTGTCTTTTATTTTGTTCAGAATTTACCAAGAGGTCCTCACAACTTCAAAAAAATATCATCAGGAAAAAACACTCTTGGAATTTGAGTGGCATACACATCTCTGTCGATCTTAAATTGCAGCTTTTGCATTCACTGTGTCCTAGCATTTACATTTTGAAATACATAGAACCTCATCAGATAATGCTTTCCTCTTATTTCCTTTTATTTCTCTTTTATATGGCAATTAGGGCATGGTATTTTCAAAATTATGTGCAAGTAGATTATACTGTGAAAGCACTTACAAGAAAATTCTAAAGGGGGCTTTGTAAAAATTATTTGCAAGTAAGTTATATTATCAAAGTATTTTATGAGATAATTTTAAAGGAGGCTTTATAAAAATTATTCACCATTAAAAGTGAATATTGGATCCAATAGGGTTGAAATCAAGTTATTTCATCCATATACCATGGAGAAGGAATTTAATTGGTCCCACTTGGGTCAGATGTATCGCCATGCCCCAATTAGCTATAGTAAAGTAGCTAGACTCAAGAAATTAGAAGAAGGGCAGGCCATTCCAGCGATGCGGACAGACAGCCTATTATAGATTTTTCCTGTAATGTTACAGGTCTGGCATAGGAATAATCATAAATGATATCATAAATTAGGTCACTTTCCCCAACTAGCATTACCCACTTCCAGCATTCCACTTTTCCCTTCCCTATTCCTTTCTCTACACTTACAAGGTTTTTTTTCTGTTCTCTGATTATGTAGGACCTCATACCAGGCCCCCTCATTCATTCAATTATTCACTCCTTCATTCATTTAATAAAACTTCTAAGCCTTTACTCTATGCCAGGCATCCATCTAAATACTGGGAATGAAGTGATCAAACAAGATCACTGACTTCACAGAACATATACTTTATAGCAAGAAAAGAAATAAACAAAAATATTTTTTACAACTTACTTTGGAATGTGAAACTGTCACTAAGAGAAAATGAGACGTTATGATATGATACGGAATACCTGGGAGGAATTTCTTCCTTTTCTGTCATGGAAAATATCCTATCCTATGAAAAAATGCCCCCAGAGTCCTGCTCGGCTAGCAAATCTGATAAATAAGTTTGCACTAAGATATTAATGCTCATAAATGATTTAATGTATTAGCTTTCACCAGCAGTTACCTATCACAAAACTAGAAAAGATTCTTTGCAATTATTTATTTTAGCACCTTCATTTTACACTTACAACAAAGAGGCTGAAAAAAGGATGAAAGAAATACGCATCAGAAACACTAACCAAAATAAAGATGTGTAATAGTACAGTGCTTGAAAGGCGATCTATGTATATTAAAATCAGGAAAAAATAAAATTACCAGAAATAAAGAGGTCATTACATAATGATAATGGTCTCAACTCACCAGAGAAATATAACAATTTAAGTTTATACATATCTGATAACATAGTCTCAAATATATAAGGCAAAAGCTAAGAGATCTGCAAGAATACCATCATAACAGGAAATTTTAATATATCTCTTTCATAATTACAGCTTAAACAAACAAAATAGAAAGATTAGGGAAGGTGAAAACTATGTAAATAATAAACTTAATCTAATAGGATTTGGCCTCCAACAAATGAAAAGATATATATTCTTTTCAAGGAAACTCAGAACATTTATAAATATTGAACTTCTACTGGCAGTTAAGCAATTTTCACCAAGCCTAAAAAGACTGGTTATCATACCAACCATTTTTTCTACCATACAGAATTTAGTTAAGAATGTAGAGTGGAGTTAAATATACAAGTGTGCAGAAACACAAAGAAAGAAACAACCATGTCTTCCTGGGTCTAGGTACCAGTCAACAAGCAGAAGTTCTTTCAGCAAAGAAGCAGAGATGTAGTCTAGGCAAGTGAATATAAAATATTATAAAAGAGGAAACAGAGCTGGCATGATCAAGGAGAAGTGAGTTATTCGGTGACATTATTGTAGAATGTGTGTGTGTGTGTGTGTTGGAAGGTAGGTAGGAGAGTGGTCATAGAGCAATCTCTATATCATGTTGTATCATGTTGAGGAGTATGGACTATAAAATAAGAAACAGGGAATCGACAAAGACTTTTAAGCAGGTGAGCGACCAAATATTATTATCTTGTCCTAAATGGGAAATCTGAATTGTGGAATGAGGATTGCTTGTCGAATAGGCTGGACAAAGGAAGATCAGTTAGAAAGTGTCAAAAACCTGGCTGGTTCCTTAATAAGGAATAATCTCCCTTTGAAGAACTATGAACAGATCTTGCTTCCTGGGCTTCCCCATTCTTATAAGTTACATTTTCTTAGGAGATCCCTCACTAGCCATCATTATCACCAGCCATCTTCAGTGAGATATTGGTTCCCCATTCCTACTTTGAAATATGCGTATCTAGGTTACCTCACTCTTATTAGCTCATATTATAAGTCCCATAGAACACAGCTGTGATGACTAAGCAGCTTTTACTGAAAGACTAAGGATATAAAAATAAAATAACTGTGAAGCCATCTAACCAACAGCTGAGATTTACAGGTCGATAACAAACCAGTTTCATTAGCTGTGATGTGTATTTCAGAATACAAACACCTTGGCCTATATTTATTGAGAGTTCTTCATATTTTCTTCTATGCCTCTCTGCTTAGTTAGGTGGCTTACTCTGTTAGCATATGGTCCTTGGGCCACCTCTCAGAGACAGAGCTGTCAAATTCCCAGAGGCATATAAAAATGTTTGACTATAAGAAATCTGATCAAAATGTCAAAAATACAGAAAATCAGCTAAGGAAATTGTCAAACATAATTCATGGTTCTGGGACAGTGTAATGCAAAGATTTCATCAAGACAAAAAAAGAAACTATAAAATGAATCACAATTATCTACAAATGATCTGTGGCTCCCTTCTCCCAAGCTGAACATTTTAGTCATAATCAATCAGTGGCTGCTATCAGGTCTAGCTTCCAGAAACCATCTTTTCTTCATTTTTGAGGGTACCTTTTCGCGTTTCTAGAAACCTCTAAATCCCTTTCTATTCAGCATCAGGCCCAGCCTTGGTGCGCCCCTTTCCATTCTTTCCCACCTTACTCTGAGATGACTTACTAAGAATAAGAAAGAGGATGTATAAATCCCTTAACATGATTCCAACTATACCCCTAACCCTAGGGCCACAACTGCAACATCGCATTAGAATTCACTGCAATAAGACCAGCATAATTTCCAGAATAAGACAGAGAACATTCAACAAAAATTGAGAATAAAGAAGATGAGAATTTGATCTAGGGTTTTAACAAAAAGCGTAAAAGGGGAGAACTCTGACTCTGTGGTATGATGGACTTGCGGATCAATTAGATGAGTGGGATGAGTCAACGGGATCAGAAGAAAAGGATCCCAAGAGCACCAGCAGGGGTGCTTAAGTGAAGGGTGAAACACTAAGCGAACAGAGGAGAAGTTTTGTTAGACTGAGGTGAGTGTGAAATATCCAGAAAGGGATTTCTAGAGTAGATTGTTGAAGACTAGAGAGGAGGAGAGGCTTATGGTCTTTGGGCCACCAAAGGTGTAAGGTGGATGTGTATTATTGCGTATCATCGCCTTGCAAGTAAAAATAGAAGCTATGAATAGATAAGACCACTTAGAAAGTATGTATAAAGAGGGACCTGAAAAATACCAAGGACAAAATCCCAGGCAATAGGAACTTTGGAGCTTAGGGTAAAAAGTAAAGATTTTGAGAGTGAAAGATCAAATTGGAAGAGTTCATATATTGCATTCCCATTGAAAATATAAAAAAGACAAATTCTTGCTAAGAATTGGGTAATGCATATATCAAAGATCTATAAGAGTCATGTCTACTAACACCATAGTGAATCACAGGTTTTGTAATGTAATAATTTAGACACTGGATTATTTAAACCAAAGAGAAAGAGAATTACCAGTTAAGTCAAATGTTTTTGGGGGAGGAGCATCATGTTTATTCTGTTTACTTGGAGTCATTCTGTCTTTTTCAATTAAGCTGTAAACTGCTGATAACTTTACCAGATTTTAGTTGATGTTTCTTCTTGTCATCTTCATTCATCCATACTCCAATACTATTCATTGTAAAACAAGAAGAGGAAAAAACAAGATCTCAATCTTTGGATTTTTGATCGCACTGTGCATGTTGGAATACACTTAACATATAGTTCTGCGACTTTGAATGAGCACTGAGTTTAAGGTAAGATGGGTAGGGCATCTCACTAAACATCAGAAAATGAGGCAAAGAAGACAAAAAATTATACACTGAGCATGATCACAGATCATTTTGACAATTATGTAAGTCTATGAAACCAAGTTAAAGTATAGCATTAATTACTTAATCTTTTGAGATAGAATATCATTGCATATAACGTTACATTTTTAGCATTCTTGAATCATATTTTTCCAAAGATTGCCGAAATTCCCTTCAGGTGTGTATACATATGAAACAGGTATTGAAAAAAAATGACTAGTTGTCAATGCTAAACGCTTTAAAGTCAGTTGTGTTTTTATTTATTATGTGCAAAGAGCTCCTCTTGATTTAGGAACTAAGTGAAATAAATATATATGTAGCAACATAGCAGCATTTCTAAAATGAAATAAGGTTTGTATAGTAATTGGGCTCAGACGCAAATGAAAGATCCTCACTTGTACTCGCCACCTGCCAAAAATGTGTTTAACTAATCCAGCTATATATTTCACATACATAATTACTAAATGCTTAAAATGTCTCCCAAGAATGCTTTAATAACGAGGACCTTTATGATTAAGACACAACACTACTCGTGGAACTGCTTGCTCTTTGAACCATGACACAAGCGTGAACTTTAAGAAACTTGATGAGATAAAATACCCCAAAGTCCAGCTGCCTCTGCTGCCTAGAGCAATTTAACTGATTAAAACATTGATTTTTACAAAGCGAATCTAAAAAAAAGTTAAACAGTATGCTGATTCAGATGGGCTCATTTATTTTAACTTTTCTTAAAATAATGTCACCACACGAGACAAAAGTCATAAGCATTAGAAAGGCAGAGATTTAGAAATGTAGATGATCATTCTACACAAAGGCCAAATTTGAGAACATTAAGAACTAATAATAATGATTTAAAACAGAATGTCTTAGAACAAGTAGAAGTTTTGATACCATAAGTGCTAAATAGTAGTCTCTGGGTGTACAGTGAGTTTCATTTTGTGGCAAGCAGGTTCACAAGTAATGCAGCTATTATGTGCAATGGAAATCATGCACACAGCATAACTGGATATACACAGCGTGCATTCAAACTTTTAAAACTTTGTAGCCCCTGGCAAATGGAAGTAAATGCCTACAGAGGTATAAGCTGCTCAGAAGAGATGAGAAATACTGAGGTATGTCCACTGAAACATTATGAAAATAACTGAGTCTCTGCAAAAGGTCTTAATAATCTCTAAGTATATACAAATTTATGGCCACTAATTCTTTATGAAAGTATTTAAGAATAGTGGGAGAAAAACGTATTATGAGGCTAGGAATTAGGTTAAGACACAAGTATACTTGTTAGAGCTGGGTCACAAACTTGCCTCTGAGCTTTTTAGCAACTAAGGCAAAGTAGAAAACACAATCAGTTTTATGATGAAAAAGATTAAGATTGAATACCAACCGGTTGCTTAGAAGCGTTAACTAATTCTGGTACTCAGACTAGATAGTATTTCTCTCTCATGAGTCTCACATTGAGAGGGATGTGGAAACCCAGAATGTAATTCAGTAAGTCTTAGATAAGCAATTTCTTACTTGGATTAGTTAGCTTCTCCTTCTGACTTGGATTTTAAAAACTCTCAAATACTCTGAGTAGATAGAAACTTGTGGAATTGCAGTGATAACAGTATTTTCCCATTCATTACATTGATTTATTAAATAATGTTTCACAAAAACACTCTTGCTCATGGCAGCTGAATTGGTTGTTTCTACCCAAGAAAGAATCAAAGGCTCTTTTATCTCAGGTAGATAATATGTTCTTTTCTAGCCATTCTAAACAAAGACAGAAGTTTAAAAACCAATATGAAAAGAAGTAAGATAATGATAATGTGTGGGTTAATATTGAAGCATTACATGCCTCCAGCAAAGAAGATGATGGTAGGCTCTTGCCTCTCTTGGATTTAAGGTTGCATTTCTAATTCTTTAGGAGTAACCCAGAATGTTCGTGCTTTACAGCCATTAATAATTCAGCCTAGGCACTGACAAAGCAGGTGTGCTTGTGCGACACTCTAAGATTTTAAGTCAACCTGATCTCCCACCCAGAAGCCAAAGCTCAAATCAACTTGGTTGTGTCACTTAACCAGTCACAACTGTGTTCTCTAGAAGGATGCCCAAATCTAGCTCTGACAATGCAAGGGAAGAAATTAGAGAAAATGATGGTTCTTAGGCAGAAAATATGTGTTATCATACAATCATACCATCTAGTTAGACCCTTAAATGTTGAGACTTGCAAACGCTTTGAAAAGTGTTCTTCAAAAATGGTATTATTCAATATTGATCCCCTTAAGAATATAAAAGAAATGTCCCTCAAAAATAATGTTCAGTTATCTGTATATCTTCATTTGTGATTGTTGGTATATTAAGTCTCAAAGATTGCCAGTGAGAACTTTAGTTTTATTACGGATTAAATCATCTGGTATTTATTTCCAGGTTTTGGGGCTATCATAAAAGCTACATACATAATAATTGTAATGTAAGTATAATCATTTAGGTCTATTGTTTTTTTCAATTTCAAGACTGATACTAAACATACAACAAGCTGAAATGCCAAAGCCATGTTAGAGGTTAAATCCAATTTATGGCCCTAATGAAATCAAAATTATTTGCAGTGATTCAAGAGGCAAGATAATGAGGAAGACTCATGGAGCTAGACAGAATATAGAGGGTTTATTTTAAAAGATTGGTACAAGGTTATGAAACTGTTCCTCAGTGGCCTAAATTCATGATTTATCTATCACTTTCTCTTAGGTTTTATCCACAACCATCAACCAACAGTAATTTGACCCAAAGTAACTGATTAGGAATGAGAATATTAGTAAAAAAAAAAATGAAATAACAATTCTTCTGTAACAAGAATAAATACTGTAAGTATGGCTCAAATACTGTCACTTTTCTTTGAAACAAGAATATTAGAGAAATTCAGTGAAAAATATCTACCATAAGAAGTTCTACAAACATCCTGGAATTCTAGCCTACATATAAGAGCATAGTATTTGGATATAGAGAGCATAGATTTGAGTTCTTATT
Organism: Monodon monoceros; assembly: GCF_005190385.1. Classification (NCBI taxonomy): domain Eukaryota; kingdom Metazoa; phylum Chordata; class Mammalia; order Artiodactyla; family Monodontidae; genus Monodon; species Monodon monoceros. The sequence goes on from NW_021703773.1 coordinate 15,845,325, forward strand.
CCATTTTGTATTCACCCTGTGATCTTAGGCATTTTACTTGATTTTTCTGAGTCTCCATTTTGGTACCCTTAAATGAGAATATAATATTCAACAGACAAATTTACTATGATGTTCAAATGAGGCTATATTTGGGGAATAAAAAGAGCCATATTAACTTTATTTATCAATTTGAAAATGATTTTCTCCCAGGACGGCACAAAAATATCATTCTCAAAAAAGTATTCAGAGCCCTAGACTCGCAGACTTGGAAGATAGAGATCAACTGGTCCTGAGGTTTTTACTTTGTGTTCCTCAGTCTTACAGTTCTAGGCGATGTCCTGGGGTCAAGTGCAGGGGCAAAGGGGAAGTGGGTTAGACAGAGCCCCCAACCTCTCCTGCCCCCACCAGAACAGCTCCCCTTTTATTGGTATTAGATATTGCACTTGTTTAGAAAATTCTGTTTGAACAGGTTCTTTAGCTGTGGCTAAAAATGATTACAACAAAACCCAGGAACCAAATCCAATTCCTACCTTGCAACACCACCATCACCTGAGAAACCTATGATACACCCAAGGGGCCACCTCTGGTTGATGGCAAAGCCAGGGTTTAAACAAGGTCTTCTAAGTACTCCTTCAACAAGATCTGTGCCCTTCCCACCATACCAATCAATCCCCTTAAAGGTTACAAGCTGTTAGATTTGGAGTGAGAGATTTAGTACGTTGGGGTGTTTCTGACTTCCAAATGCCACTGAACTCCATTTTGGTGTGGGGTGATTGTTTCAATTAATATCTAAGGCTGAAGCTTCAGCTCCTGTTTCACTGATGGGCATTGCCATGGCAATTAAAGCTCTTCTGGCTAGATAATGAAATCCTGTTTTTAAAAAAGATTTCTGATCTCAACTTGGCATAGACCACTCTAGATAACCTATTTAATTCCAACAAAGCAGTATAAATGTTCTAAGATCAGATAAGGGCTTACAATATTTTTCAGTCAATCTACAAAAATATAATTTAGGAGTATCAAAAAAACTCTCAAGACACTAGCACAGTTTTTAATTTTTAGGATGGGAGTCTCTGTAATTCTCTTGGAGGGATGGTAATCCTTAAGTTTGTTCATTCTGTGGTTGGCCTAGAAGTCTCTAAAAAGTTTCACTGAGGATATAAGATTACCTCATGCTTCTAAACATTTGCCAAGAAAAAGAAGAGACTTAGAGTAAAATAAAAACTTTGATGTTAGTATGTTAAAATCTGTACTTGTATAAAATGAGGTAGCTCACTTTTAGTCACATAGAGATTTAGAAGCTAAGAATTTTGTCACAAATCAAGCACAATTCTAAACAATTAAACTTAAAAACCTGTATTTTGACACAAAACATTTATTCATTTATACAGTTACCTATTTAAATGCATATACTCAAACACTTCACAGAGATTTGAACAAAAGTACATGGTCATTTTCCTTAAGAACTTAAAGTTGTAAGCTCTGCTAAATCGTATTTTAGCTGAAATTCCAATACAGTACGAGAAACACCTCACTAAATATTATATAAAAGGCAAGCCCCCAAAGACGCATGCTGATTTATTGTCTTACAGCATGAAGCCATCTTGTGTAGCTATGATTTTGAGTTCATAAATCCTAAAATATTCTTTTTTACTGGGCCTTCAAAATTTGATGTATTTTCAATTGGTAAAGTCTGGAGATCAGCAAAACTATAATAGCCAGTACAGAGATTGGAATATACACTTAGTGATGACAGTGGCCCACTGAATATGTCTAAAATCATTTGCACAACTTCCCTCAAAGGTATTTTTCTTAATTCTCTTTCCACTTATATCAAAAATGTTCCCTCATCCCTCCTAGCCATATAAAAAAATGAATGTTTCCCTAGGGCTACTTGAAGTTTACTTTAACTTCAGTGAAACAAGTCTACACTCTGCATACAAAGAAATCAAGGTTAACTGTTTCTCCATCTTTGTGACTGGTCCCCGTTATCAAAAGAGAATTGGAACTTGACCTGGATGGACAAAAGTTATAATCATTTAGATGTGAAAGAGGTCAAATAATTCAGTACTCACAATTATGTTTCCTTATTCTAAGCCAAGAAATGAATACATAAGGCAGGTTGCTAAAAATATGATGTTTGTTGGAGAGTACTATTTTTCACTATGGAATGACTAACAAAAAAATACCACCTACTTACACTCATCACAAAGCCTCCTACACTGCAGTAAGCCGACTTTCCTGGGCTGAGTGGTTTATTGATGAAGCAAAAAAAAAAAAAAACATTTTTAGAATTCTTCTAAGTGCCAACTCTCTTATTTGATTGAAATTGTAGAAGAATGTACTATGAGACTTGGTTTTAGACCTTAGCATTTTTCAATCTACCACTTGTTTAAACGCCTATGCATTCTTTGGCTAGATTATCATTTCTCACCCGTGTACTTTCTTAATGACCCAGTTGTATTATTCAGGGAAGCTTTTACCTTGCAAGTTTCAAGCTCTTCGTAAATGGAATTTTATTTAAATGAAAGAGATGAAATTAAACAACAGTGACTGAACTATATTTAATTAACTCAAACAAGTACAATTATATTTATTGAAAAGTTGTCTCATGCACCTCAGGATTAACTATGTAGTTTATAACTATATAGTTTATAATTTTGTACCTTAATTGATAATTAAGAAAATATTCCAGAAGCATACTGTTTATGTTCTACACGTAATGGAAAAATTCCATTTTAACTTTTAACTTCTAGCTAATCATCCCATTTCCTTTAGTGGGAACAGTCCTGACAAATAAATAAATAACAGCTGGTATAATACTGCAAAAATTGTACTATACTCCTGATGTGTTTTATGTTTTTGATCTCAAAGCAAATTACAGTTATCCACAAATATACACTTAGCATCTCAAAGTATAATTTCTTGATTGCTAAATACAAGTGAATTAAAACATATTTCAAAAGCTAAGTGAAAGAATCGCCGAAGACATATGTGTTACTTAAACATACCATTTACTCAGCCTAATATCTCTTACAAATAAACACTACAAAAAGCAAATGTATAAGTGCCAGCTCTACAAATTAGTGGCATTCTGTGTTCCAGTGCCTAAGATATGTAGTTTAAAAGAGGGCAACCCCAGAGCTAAAATAAAAGCTAAAGTTATTCTTTTAAATATCAACTACTAAGAGTACTCTGTAACTCAGAGATATTCCAGGACAGAGGGTACTTTCCTTAATATCAATATTCATTAGCACTCACATTTCCAAAGCAGTCACCCATATGCTGAGTTGTTTGATGTTGTTTCTTCTTGAAAACAAACACCAGGGCAAAATCCAGAGTAAAGTTATGCATTTATTGGAGGAAGAAACAGATAGAGATCAAAGGGAAAAGAAAGACCAGAATTCTTTGAATGAGAACTCTCTCCCTTCACCACTGATCTGTTTCATCAGGCACGTGTGTGCAGAAGAGAAGATGAAACATGCTTGTCTTCATTAGCAAGTTTTATACAAATAACTATATGTTAGTTTCCCACCAGTAAATCTTTTAATATGCAGATTAAATTTAGTTTTATGATAATGACAGCAATAGCTTAACACTTAATTATTGAAGCTTACCTTCAGTTTAAAAACTTGCAAAAGGTAATACTATTTACTAAACAGCAGTTTTAAAAATCCATATCCACACATGCAGCATAGCAAAAAAATATATATACTTTGTTAAAAATCTCATAAAGAGAAAATAGTCTGGCACATAGATGAAGAATTAGCAGAATCTTCCTTTAATGATCTAAAACTAAGCTAAATGGAATTCTTATAGTATTATGTACATTTATTTATCCATCAAATCCCAGTGAACACTGTTTTTCTTTCCATGTATTTAAAGCATCTCAGAAACTAAAGTACTTATGCAAATCTGTCTTAAAGTGAGCATCCTTGGAGCATCCTTGGATCACAGGAAGAAAAGCCAAAAAGCAAATAATGTCAAAAATAAGTATCCCCAGCTTTTTTCTCCCCTCTCTCCACATGAGGGACTCTTCAGCAAGAAGCCACCAGAAAATAACTTCAACTGGAATGGTCTAGAAAACCCAAGCCAATGGATTCTGCTGATAAGAGGAAATCCAGACAAGTTTTTCCACATGTAGTGCACCCATTTCTGCAAAGTGTATATATTCCAGAGTGTAAGTGTTTTAAAGCCTCCTTGTTCCAGGAGTGTAGTCAAAAACATGACAACACAAATTTTATTTCTCAAACTGGAGGATCTCAATGTTTTCTAGTAAGGTTTGACTACCTTTCCTCTCTTGCCAGTTTTGACTTTCCACAGCATCGTGGCCCTCACATAATTTTTCAGCACCCCCAACAAATCTTTGCCTCTGACATTCCTTCATTTCTTCCCCGTAGGTCATTGCCCAAATGTTCCCTTACACACAAGCTCTTCCAGTTTCTACTGAGTCTAGCACATTCTGGCTGTGAGAAGCCCTGAGTGAATGTAAGCTGGGATCTTCTACTAAACTGACAGAAGTTTCCACCGTGGGTTTGCTCTTTCACTGATTTAAAAAATTTAGTGATGCCAGGGTTCAGAGGGGGATAAGCTGGTAGGAAACTAATGGAATATCAGGGAAAGTGATCACCCCAAATCAGTTTTCCCTTCCATTTCCCATGAGCAAAAGCTTGTCTCTGTACCATATTCTATTTTTAACAAAAAAATAATCTGGATACTCTGCTTCTGCACGAAATGTACATCGCAAATGTTGTTCATGTACCCCGCTCCCAAGAGACTGGGATGCTTGGGAAAAGGCAGCAAGAGATCCTTTCAAACACAAAGGCATTGCGTCCTACCTTAGTATAAGGATAATAGGAGACCTCTTTTCCAGGCCAAGGTCTACGGATGGTGACCTTGGCCGTAACACAGAAACTTATTGTTCCCCAACTTTAACTAGGGCAACAAATATGTCATCTCCCTATTTGCTTTTTCCAACAAACCCCGAGTCTTAAATGAAGGGGTGTCTTAGTTCTTCTGATTATCTTCCTCCACCCCACCTTCAACTACAATGGGTGGCAGGGCCAATTCTCTCTCTGTGCCTCCTTTCCCTAATATGCAATTTAGAGCACCAGGAGATTTGGGGTGCACGTTACAGGAGAACCGGGCTCCTGGGTGGGCAAGCTCATGCGCTGTGGCCAGGGCAGAGAGCAGGCTGCAGACGAGAGGCTTTTGCCCTCTACAGGGGATTTCTCCGGCTCTTTCCTCTTACTGGGCAAACCCATTTTCCTGACATTTCTGGGAAAACCTCTGCTAGTGAAATTTCCCCAGTTGGTGAGGATGCGTCTGAAAGTCCTCACCTGAACACAGAGTCCATCTGAACTGATCTCTAGTGTCAAATAATCCCCTGAAGCAATGGAGTAGAGGGTAGAAAATGCCTGCGGGTAAAGAAGAGGGAAGAATAAAAAGAAAGGATGCTCCCAAGCACTGCCCCGTTTCCTGTTTTCTCAATTACAGTGAGCGGGACATTTAAATGATTTTGTGGTTTGCTGATTTTTTTTAAAAAAATTTTTAATGGGCACTGCAGCGGTGCTCATCGCTTTTTTAAAGCCGTGCCCACAGACAGAGGGGCATACTGTCAGCCTGAACACACCTGCCAGCCAACCCCTCTCTGTGGAGCCGGGGACCCAGGAGGGAGAGGGTGCCTTGAGAGGACCCAGCGGAGTGGTGGGGGCAGAGTGGGCTCCGCGCGGGTCAGGACAGCTCCTTCTCCGACAGTGGGAAGGATGCACAGAATCTCCCTGGGTACCGCTTCCCGCCCCACTCCTTTCAGCCCAGATCCACTCCCGCCTCCCCGGCCCCTCCCCACTCCCCCAGGCCCGCTCTGCGCTGGGTGCTCAAGGCAGGCACATTCGCTGTGCTCGTGTCCCCCGGGCCAGCGGGGGAACCTCTCCAGTCCCTTCGATTGCAGCGGGTCCCCCCACTGCACACGAGTTCGCGCCCAGGGCCATGCAACTGTGGCTGAGACCGTGTCAGTGCTCGGGGGAGAAAGGGGTCTCATGAAGAGCCGGAATGATAACGAGCCGTCGCTGCAGACGCCTCTGTACTGAGAATTTCTGAGCGGAAAGAGGCTGTCCCCGTGTCGGGCCAGGCGACAAGCAGCTCGGAGCGGGAAGAGGAGGCAAAGTGGCCGCGCAGCTCGGGCAACTTTGCTGGGCAACCAGGCGACAGCGAGCAAGGACTGTGCCGCCCGCCGCCTCCGTTTCCCGGGCGAGGTTAACGGGCACGCGGCGCCGGGTCTGGTACCCAAAGTGCTGCTGTAACTGACGAGGGGAGGACAGGATGGCTGTTGCCGGGAGGAGCAGGCAGCGGGGCGGGGTGGGTGGGGGGGGGACCTGGCCCGAGAGTGCACGGCGAACTCCAGAAAGCCGCCCTCCATGCTCGTCCTCGGCCCTAGGAGGGGCGCCCGGGTACACTTCACCCCAAATGCCCACTCGCCGTCCCACGGGGCCACCAACTATTCCAGCAGCGCAAGGAAGAGGCAGAGAAAAAAGACAGACAGGAGAGCAAGAGAGCAGGCGAGGGCCAGGAAGGAAGGAACGACGCCAGCCCCGAACATCACGTACCTTGAGTTCCTCAATGTCCAGGTTTGTTGATCTGTCCATGAAGCGAAACTAAAGGAAGTGAAGAGAAACCGGGCAAGTTGTACCAAAAAACAATCAGTCTTTTAGTTTCCAGCCTAAACTCAGCTTTATCCTCCTCCAAGCCCTGGCAGCATCTCTCAGTCTCATTCTCCGTGATCACGCCGCCTCCGCCGGTTAAAAATAATAAAAATAAATAAATAATAATTATAATTCACTTTGTTTTACTTCCTCAAAGATTTAGTGACAGGTGATCTTTACCGCGGTGCAACACAGCTCAGTGGAATCAAGCGGGGGGCGCGAAGGGGGGCGGGGGAAAATCCACTCTAAGATTTTTTCTTCTTCTGCAATAAGCTTAGAAACCAGCGAATTGCTGCATCCCAAGAAAAAAAGCTGCTTCCCTGGACAGCATCATGCGGCAAATTTCAAGCAAATGTGTTCAAACTGAACAGAAGTATATGATAAAAGCCTTCCTCGGTCAGGCTTACTCTGGTAGCTAATTTAGCACACTGTGAGTCCCAAGCTTCAGCAATGATCAATTTCCGTGGCAGGATAACCAAATCCCCGAAGTCCTGCATAGACTTAAAAAATGTCTTGCAGCTACGAGGTATTCTCTCAGTGGGGAAAACAAGATGATCAAGTCTGAAGGGAACGTTCTCCTTTGAAGGTTATGCTAAAAGAGTTGAGAGAATAGGAGGTGGCTCCTACAGAGGAGAAAAAAGAGAGAGAGAGAGAGAAAAGCCAGAGAGGAAGAGAAAAATTTTCCTCCTGCTTCGCTGTTTTACTGGACTTCACCACCAGGGGACTGACTTCACTTCTCTCTTCCCACGGCCAGCACTAAGGGGATTTCTCTCATCTGTCAAAAAGCAACAACTCCTCTCCAGACAAGTACTATGCTGCTGGGTCTTAAAGACTGTCCTCTGCCCAGAATCCACTAGGTGACGAGCCTTTTAATTCATCTCGCATGTTGCCTCATCTTGTTCCCATAGATCTGGGAGAAACACGCATGAGTGCATCATACACGTCTTTGCTTTACATCACTGCAGCTTTCAGTGTCAGCGACTTATTTTTTTTAAACTTAAGACTTTGAATGAAAGTGACAAACAGAGGAAATGTCCTGTGCTGATGCTTAGGAGAAAGCAATCTTTTATCAGAAAAATTATTTTTTAAATAGATCCTGACAGGTGTGTATGCTTAACTTGTAGGGTGTAGATGTGGGGAAAGGTCTCATTTTCTTCATTTGAAGGTCTTAGTGTAAAAAAAGCTTGACTTTTTAAAAATATTTTTCATTGAAGTATAGTTGTACAATATTATGTGTTATAGGTGTATAATAGAGTGATTCATAATTTTTAAAGGTTATATTCCACTTACAGTTATTATATCAGCTATATTCCCTGTGTTGTACAATATATCCTTGTAGCTTATTTAATACATAATATTTTGTACCTCTTAAGTCCCCTACCCCTATATTGCCCCTCCCCACTTCCTTTTCCTCAATGTGTAAACCACTGGAACAGATAAATGTGTGTTCTCTATATCTGTGAGTCTGTTTCTTTTACGTTACAGTCACTAGTTTGTTGTTCTTTTTAGATTCCACATATAATTGGTTATGATACAGTATTTGTCTTTCTCTGTCTGACTTATTTCACTTATGAAAGCTGGAATTTGAAGGGACTTAAACAGTCTCCTCTTATTTTATTATGTCACATAAACTGGTGAGACTTAAAAATGTTTTCAGATTCAGAAAATAACTGAATAAATAATTACCTGTGTTTCTAAAAAGAATTTTTTCTGTTTTGGATTTACATGGGCACTCGATGTGTCTAGGCTCCTGTCTCCCGGCCAGCCTCTCTGACTTAATTTTCGTCCTCTTCCCTCACTCTGCTCCAGCCCTGGTCTACCCCGCCTACCTGCCATTTCTTCTGCCACTGGCTCTTTAACACCAGCTCTTGTCCCTCAGTCAGGACCACTGCTATCTCTCCCTCTGCTCTTTGCATGTTTAACCCTCATGCTTCATGAAACTAAAGCCATCTCTTCAGAGAGGATTTTCCTCAGGTGGATCCCTCAGACCTTCCCCTCCTCTGTCATCTCTTTGTGGCAGTTACTTGCTTTTCCATTATTCCATGTGCGCATTTGTTACCTTTTTGTCTGTCTCCTCTAGCAGACTGACTATAAGCTCTGGAGGGCAAATTCTATACCTTTCTTATTCGCCAATATATCCCAAGAATTCAGCACAATATAAGTCCACAAATATGTCTGGAACAGATCAATCTTTTACAGTTATTTCATCACTGTGGAAAAACCTCCATGACTCCCTCACTCCTCAACACGCAAAAACCACTTCTTCCCCTCCCAGTCTGTAGCTCAGATTTATAATCAAGCATGCAGAGTTCTTCAGTTTTCACCTAGTCTATTCCTTAAACTTATCAAAGCTAGCTTTCCTTCAAATTTTGACTTGTGCCTACAGCTTTCAAGGCTAACATCAAGTAGCCAACAGTCCATAATTAGTGGAGCTGAATTTCAAGTTCTCAAAATAAATTTTAAATGTTCACTTTATATAATTATTTTACATAATACATGATGAAAAATAATAAGGCTGCAGGTGGAGAATAAATGAACTTATGTAAAATGTATGTCTAAAAAAGATCTTTTCTAGCAATGATCAATAACGCAACATTAATAAACATCATTACATATGTTTTTTTAAAAGTCAAGTTTTTCCATATAAAGTAATTTTACATTCCCTATCAACTTGTTATTGCTTAACTTTAGAAAATTGAATACAATCAGCAAATTTATCTTGAGCACATTAACAAAGTGATACTATCTCTGAGAGAACTTTAAAATGTGCAATTGTGAAAACACAGTTCAAGAAAGATATCTGCAAAAATAAACATTAATGTCTGAACACTATTCAGAAAGGGGAAACTCCGGAAAGTTTCTTAGTAAGGCATAAAATTATAGTTGGAAGAAGTGATATTGTACTAAATAATAAAGGATAAGCTTAACCATATTTTTTAAAGTTGTATATAGTCATATAAAACGACTTTAATTTTTTTTTTTTTTTTTTTGCGGTACGCGGGCCTCTCACTGTTGAGGCCTCTCCCGTTGCACAGCACAGGCTCCAGACGTGCAGACTCAGCGGCCATGGCTCACGGGCCCAGCCGCTCCGCGGCATGTGGGATCTTCCCAGACCGGGGCACGATCCCGTGTCTCCCGCATCGGCAGGCGGACTCTCAACCACTGTGCCACCAGGGAAGCCCTAATAAATCTTTAGTAATATGAAACTATATCCAACATTTGATGTTGACCAGACTGACGTTATATGAGCTACAGAAACTATAAGTGATTTCCGAAATCACTTCCAAATTTGAGTCTAATTAAATGTCTACAAAGCAAGAGACTTCAAGTCTTTTACTATTTCATGAATTTCCATGCAAATTCATTAAGCTAAATACTCCTAAAAGTAAAAAATGAAATTGATCACAAAATATGGTTTTCTGAAACATATTCATAAAACTTTTCAAAGCAATCAGGACCTGATTCCACTTCAACTGGCATGTGATTAAGGGAGACAATGTAAGAAAATGAAATAACTTTAAATAAATTTGAAATAAGGCAATGGAAAGATGGAGAAGCGAACTGAGTTAAAGAATATTATCTAGATGTCCTGAAATCACAATATTAAGATGAAGAACAGCTACCCATGGCTGCTCCAGGAGATCAAGCCGGCACATGGCAGGGTATGTGGAAGAAGCAAGATTCAATTTTAGCAAAGATGTATAACTCACAGGCAAACTGCAAATAGCAATTACAACCCCCAAGCAGGGGGAAGGCAGTTTGGAAACACCTGCAGGTCATGAGATGTTACATTTCAGGATCACTCATCCGTGGACACATTCATCAATGTCCCCTTCTACCATAAGGTATCAAAGGAAATGTACACAAGCCATTAGGAGCTTCTTTATTTTAACTAATTTACACAAGTGGGAACAGAAAGATTCCTTTTTTTCTAATAGACAATATAATTTTTATTCATCGTATATGCCTGAAAAACCCTTCTACAATTTTCAATTTTATAGGCCTTTATATTCCCCTCTCCCAAATCTCGAGCCAAATTTAAAATTTTAATGCTTTATATTTTGTGTATCTTAGTGTACTACATAGTAAGATCATATTTTATTTCCATTTTCTATAATTATTAAAGGGATAAGTAATGTGTTATGATTCATTAAAAGAGAGTAATAACTTATTTACATAGTTGCCCCAGTTAGCTTCTAGTGATTAGCATTTGTATTCATATGATCTAGACACTTGTCACAGAAAAGGTTTATTTCTCAAAAATGTTACTCTTCACTCCATTATGTTTTAAAGATATGCACTAGAAAATTCAGAAAATATAAAATACTTGGTTGTTTTAATTTTTATATAAGAAATGCAACTGTTTTTATGTGAATAGATGAGGAATAATAAATTAAACGAGCTATTAGCATTTAATAGTGTGATGTAGTGGAAAGGATACCCTTTGGCTCTTCCCCCAAATGATAACCTTTATTATAACAGATGTATATTTTTTATTTAAAAAAAATCAATGTTGAAATTATGTTACAATAATTTCTGCTCAACTGCAACCTAGGTCATGTTCCTACTCAAAATTTTCTTCAAGAAAAAAAAGGAAAAGAAAAATAGGATTAGCTCAGACAACAAGAGAAAGCAAAGGATAAAGAGAATAAGAGGACACAGACATGCCTGTTTATGGCTTTTGGCCATAAACAAGAAGCCAGAATATAGAATTAAAGCTACTAAAAAATCGAAACTGGGAACACATCTCCCATTCCTTTTAGATTTAATGGCGAAAACTACAGGCAACTGCATATTTTTAGTTAAAATTATACTTAATTATTTAGCCACATATGATTTTAAAAGTACCTCAGTCATGAGAATACACATGCTTTGTATAGCATAGATTAGTTTATCAAAGATAATGGAGAATTTTCTTTGCAGAATTTAGAGATTTGTGATTAATGCTAACAGTTTTAAAAGCATCCCCCAAACCATTATTTATTGCAGCTCAGAGTCATGAACATTGGTAATTATAGTTGGAAATTTTAAAAACAACCCACATCAGTGTTAAACTTCGTATGGCATATAAGAATTAGAAACGTAACAAATCTACCGAAAAAAAAAAGCCTGATCAAAACTTGAATTAAAGTTCACAACAAATGCATAGCAGTTAACACTACAATACAGTAATAATTAAAACAAAAGAGAAACATGCCAGCACCAAAGAATATCACATTACTATTATATAAGCACAAATAAATGGGGAAGAACGATGTCGAACTCTTCAGCCCAAAGGCACTGTTGATCCTCAGTGCACTTTCCCATCAGAAATGATTATCAGTTTACATAGAAGCTTTAAAAGGTCAGAGACAGTGAACCCTAAAATTATAACCACACACCAAATAAAATACAACTGCAGAATCTGTTAAATTGCAACCTTCACCCTCAGACCCAAAATCTTTTACTATTAGGAAAAAAAGGAAAGCCTTTGGCTTTCATTATGTATATTGACTGTATAAGTTAGTTCATTTAATTTCAAGAGCTCAATTCTTTAGCAAAACTAATCTCTATAAACAGGCTTAATGTTAATTTTTTAAACTAACCCTGTGGATGGAAAGTGACTTTTCTGAAAATATTTTTTATTCCAGCAGAAGAACCTGAGACTCTTAGGCCATCGCCATATACACAGTGATAAACCAATATAATACCTACAATAAAATCTTTATGAACTGTCAGTCTTTTGATGTGTTCTACTGGCATCACTCTAACAAGAAATGAAGACATATGAGGGACAGGGCCATGGATTTGGTGAGAGATTGAGTAAAACAGTAATTGATTCTAAAAACATGATCTGAATAGCCAGGAGGAACTGAAAGTAGCATCGGCCTTGGATGGAGTAATTTTGGAGCAGGAAAAAAAAAATACTAAGAAATCTGGTAGAAAATACTTAGGGTGATTAAATTCTAAAACAAGTCCCTTACTTTCAATTAACTTCTAGTTTGGAATTTTTCCTATTCTGAGAATAACAAAGAATAATACCATAAAATAGAACATTATTGTTTTTTCTGTTGTTTGTTGGCATACAATTGTTCTTTGAAACTTGTTTTTAGGAAATTAGTTAATGTGAAATTTCTTCTCTTTTTATTCCCATGCCTGCACTAAACAAAATAAAATAAAGATTAAATGAATGGAATTATATTTAATAAGTTAATCTCTTATGATATGAACCTTAAGGAATTACCTAGCTATAAAGTTGATTTCTAAAGAATATGGTATCCCTAAATAATAAGATTTTGATTGAGTTTTTTTTCAATTCTTTCTTACTTTGCAGAAGGGGTAGGGTCCAAAGACTTTCCAAGGTTGAATTTTACTAGTATCTTTTGGCAATCAGTTTCCTATTACCATCAATATGTAGTGTTGTCATGGATCTTTAAAATTTTGACAAATTTCTCCAAGGAGAATTTTGGTCTTTTGATCATTGTTAACATTCTTATTGTATATGAAATACTTTAAAGTTCTCCAAGAACACAGAATGAAAACATTAAAAATTAATAAGTAAGTACAATTCTGTAGTGTTTAAAACTGTCATTAACTTGCTTAAAATAAAAAAATAAAGCAGGAAGGCAAAGTGGAGGCTTATGGAGCCGTGAGTTAGCTGGAATCATCTACCTTGGATGACAAACTATGTTTACATCGAGTGGTCCCCAAACTGCTTAATCAGCCACAGCAACATTGAAGCCCATGCAGCACGATACCGCCTGGGTTCTTTTCACAGTCTACCCATTTATGACTGTTGAGAGGACCCAGTTAGGGAGCACGTATTTGAGTTTTTTAAAAGCTTAGTTATGCGTGACAATTTCGTTACATAAACTGATGTACTCTTGATATTGAACTGAGAGTAATTCTCCGTAAGCCGCAGCCTGACTAATGCCGTATGTCATCATGACAAGAGGTTTTCTAAAGAGCCCAGGAATACCTATCTTTGCCCTAATTGCAAATAAAATTTCATATGTTTGGCAATGACTTTTAGACAAGAAGGTTCCTTCCCAAATGTGGGGTCCTTAGCTTTTTCCTTAAACTTCCTGCTCTGAATGCAGTCACCTTCCTCTTTGAATACTTCAAGATTTGGCTTGTTTTCCTGATGATCCTCAGAATGTATTCATAATAAAGATTGCAAACATCCTTATTTTTCAAAGTTGATGCATTTGGAAATGTATGTTTGAAAGGTCGAAATTCCCTAAAAACATAACTGGGCATGTTAATTTCTTCCATCTAGAGAATAAAGACAATTTTTATCTGTGATTATTTTTGTTTTGATTTGTAAAGTACATATGGATAAAATGCATGTTGACTAGAGGTCTGAACATTAAAGACAGAATGAAACACCCTTCTAGATTTTTCTTTCAATAATCCATTTTAGAAGCAGTCTCCGTCTAAGGTAAATTGTAGCTCATGTTATAATCACTTTCATAATTCTTTGTTACTGTATTGTTCTTAATCATATGGTAATGTTATAAACCTATTTTTCTAACTGTTTTTCTGACCTGGAAGCAAAATACAAATTTTCTACATCTTCATTAAAAACTAATTTCACAAAAATACATTTTCTAAATATATTTTATAAGTTGTCTTGTCTGCACACCCTAGAAGTTTATTCTGCATTTATCATCCTTCTTGTCCACATCTGATAAGGGTGCTGAGGAGTAAGCTCTCCTTAGGGGCTGGGACACTTTTGCAAGCCACTTCCTGCTGGAGATAATTTGGGAGCTGTATTCATTTTCTAGAGCTACCATAAGATATCACCCACTGGTAGCTAAATAAATGTATTTTCTCACAGTTCTGGAGGCTAGAAGTTTGAGATCAAGGTGTCAGATCAAGGTGTCAGCATTTTGGTTTCTTCTGATAGATGTGAGGGAAGGATCTGCTCCAGACATCTCTCCTTGACCTGCAGTGGGCTACCTGCCCGCTGTTTCTTCATATGTATGTGTGTATCCTTATGTGTCTTTGTGTGTCCCAATTTCTTATTATAAGTTCTCGGTCAGATTGGGCTAGGGCCCACCAAATGGCCTCATCTTAACCTAATCACCTCTTTAAGGGCTCTGTCTCCAAATACAATCACATGTTGAGGTACTGGGGGCTAGAGTTTCAACATGTGAATCTTGGAGGGGACACAATTCAACATGTAACAAAATCTCAGTTGTTTTGCAGTTGGAACATCCAATATTAAAGGTTGTTTCTTTGGCAGTGAAATTCCCTCAAATTATTAGTAGGCTTACAGTCTATTTCCTTCCGTTTAATTTCATGTGTCCGTGACCACATCCAAATTTCTTTCCAAGATAAAGCTCTCAGATGTGCATTACATCTTTGCTTCCTTCTTAGTGTCCCCTTTGTTAAACTAATGGGTGACTTATATGATGACATAGGGACAGTAGACTTGGCCTGAAGACCACCCTTAATCTGAATTTTGCCACAAATCTGTTCAAGTTTATTAAACTGAAAACTTTTGCTGACCCTTTGCCACACAAAGCTTCTTAAAATTTTTATCTCTTACTTTGTGGGGCCTCAGAGCAGTTGATATTTCTATCTTTTTGGTGCCTTAAATTTCTGGACTGTCTCTATTCCTTACATCTCCTCCTTACAATACTTTGCCAAAGGCAGCTAATTTTAGTGAATGCACACTACAAACATTTTTCCAACTTTTTCCTCTTGAGCTGAAAGCTCAGTAGATCTGCCTTCCAGGCTATCACTGGCAACAGTCTTACCAGATTTTTACCTGCTATAACAGGGCTCTCCAGGCTTTAAGTGTCTGATATCTGATCCCTTGTCATGCATAAGCCAATACCACATTTTAGGTGTTTCCGGCTAGGAGTTAAGGAAAAGGGATGGGCATTGGGGATGGAGACTCCTGGGAATAAGCCAGGAAATGGCGTACACCACTTCTGTTCACACTGCATTGACCAGAATGTGGTCCCACAGCCCTGCCTAACTGCGGAGGAGCCTGGGAAGTGCAGTATTGCTATGTGGCTGGAAAGCAGCTGTGTGAGCACTGGCATTCTCTAACACAAGACTCTAGGGAATTTTTTACACACTTGTTGGTTGTAACCAAAACAAAATACAGAATAACACACAATTACATTAACACTGAAATTAAGGTATACATACATGCATTCAGAGTCTAGTTCCATAGACTTAAGTGCAAAAATGTAAAACTGAATAAGATATTAATATGGTTAATATTATTTAATTACATAAATATGTTGTTAAACTATAAAGAAATTCATAGGTTTGGGAGGTCAATGCAGGTGGCATATTTATTCGTTCCTGTGCTCATCACACCCCATAGGTCCACCCACCCACTGATGTATTCCTTCACAAACACTCATTGAGAACCATCTACCTCTCAGGCCCTGAGCTCTTAACATTGTCTCAGATCTAGTAAAAAAGCCCTGCGACTATTAACAAAAGCCAGCCCTTTGCCAAAGTAAAAGCCTCTAATGGGAACACCTCCTAATAGTTAAACAACCCATTAGGTCAGAAATAGAATGGTCAAGGCAAACAAAAAAAATTATTCCAAACATTCATCTCCAGACACTGTGTGTTCCAGCAAATTATTGGAGGAATGTTCATAACAAAGCACAAAAGGAACACTTACGCCTTTGACTTTTCTGCATACCATCTCGTAGAAGCGTAAAATTTTAAAAAACTGGACAGACCATAAAGAAAGACAATGTTGGCAAACCTTCCTTTTATAAAAAAAAAAAAAAAAAAAAAACGCAGATGCATACATAAATAGAATTATATAAAGCAGAAAGTGCCAAAGCCAGGATTAGAATCTCTCCAATGATAGAATAAGAAATATTAACAATATGTGTTCTTCCTGTTATTATCCTCTCAGTCAGTAATATACATGGAGAAAACAGCCACAAATTAAGTGAAAATCCAGATGCCAGAAGCATAAGGTATTTTTATGGAGCCTCCACATAACGAAGTTTAACATATAAACATTGACACTCATAAAGATATACATTATAATGTTCAGTAAAGGCATACTACCTTTCTTCATGAAAAGCTTTTAAATGTCCAAGGAAATAAAGATAATCAATATTTCACATTCATACTAAACATTCAGAGCAATACGCCTCATTATTAAGGCTGGCAAATTCCTCCAGGAAACTAGTATCACACTGTATTAAACACAATAACTGAATCACCCTCAGTGGCACTCATTTCTCTATGTATAGATAAAAGACCTGTACATACACATTTGCATATACTTAAAGCGCATATAGATATACGTTTTCTATCAAATAGAAAGATGCACTCTTCACACTATAAATCCATCAACTGACAGCTCATGAAAACATATCCTTTCTAGAATCTTTCCAAATTAAATAATAAGCACTGCATGATATTGCAATATAGCAAAGAGAACATGGAGCTTTTATGACTGAATTTTCTGAACTGCAATCAATCATATGTTACTAAAACTCTTTCCTCCCAAAATCATAGGCACACATGTCTTTCAAACACATCTATTTTTAAACTGGGATATATAAGTTCTAAGTTGATATATTTCAGATAATGTACTGTCATTTAATCTCTGCATGGTGTGTGCATGTCTCTGCAAACTTTGTCACTATTTCCTGCTCCTCGCCTAAACCTTTCTTCTTTGATTTTTCTCTTACCTTTCCAGGCTCATCTTGCCATTCTCTCCTTCATAGGTCTTTCTTCTCCTTTCAAATTGCTGTTCTCAGTGTCCTCTCTGCTCATCTAGATCCACTTCACTTTCCCCATCTCTGAAAATATCCAAAGTAGTAATGACCCTCAGATTTACATCTGCAGCTCAGATCTTTCCCTCATGCTCTCCATTTATATCATATTTAACATCAACCCCTGAACATACCACCAGAATCTTATATTTAACATATATGTAATTGAGTCTATATATTCACTTCCTAAGTGTGTTTATTTCCCCGCATTGCTAATCACAATTTAGAAATATCTGAATTATTTTTACATGTTTCTCCTTCATGCTCTACCATCCAATTAATTGCCAAAACTTCTTTAGTTTTTCCTATGAATATTTCTCCAAATTTTATCCTTAAATCATTTCCACTGCCATAGCTCTAGTTTAGATATGCACCATTTTTTGCTCAACACTCTCCAAACCATATTCCTTTTTACTACCAGTGTCATGTCTTTCACTGGTCTCTTTATCAAGTGCAAGACCTAGGTCTAATTCATCATCATTTTCCCTAGCACAGTGCCTGGGACATAGAATTAGCACAGTATAAAGGCTTGATCATTCCTTCATTCAACCACAGTGTAGCAAGCACCTACAGGGTTCTAGATGCTCTGGTTCTATCATGGGACAAAATCTGGAAAGATACCACCTTCCTCAAACTTACGTTCTAACAGGAGACAATAGACAAAAAATAATTTAAAAATATAAATGAGTAAATTATTAGCATGTTAGCATGGAAAGTGACTCAGGAGAAAAGAAAGAAGATTGGATTAACAGGGATAAAGAAAACAAGGGGAGGGCAAGTTAGAAATTAAACAACGTGGTCAAGGTAGGTCTAATTGAGATGAAGGAGGCAAGAGAGTTACACATGCATTTATTAGGAATAAAAAATAGTTCAGGCAGAAGGAATAGCCAGTACAAAAGTTCTACAATGAGAACACACATAATATGTTCAAGAAACAGCAAGAAAGCCATAGACAGAGGGAAGTTACGAGGGGAAGAGAACAAGGAGGGGAGATCAGAGAGCTAATAGGCACTTTCGGCCATTGTGCAGACTTAGGCTTTTACTCTGGGTAATAGTGTTGAATAAAGAACAGTAGGCCTTCCCTGGTGGCGCAGTGGTTGAGAGTCCGCCTGCCGATGTAGGGTACACGGGTTCGCGCCCCGGTCCGGGAAGATCCCACATGCCGCGGACCGGCTAGGCCCATGAGCCATGGTCGCTGAGCCTGCGCTTCCGGAGCCTGTGCTCCGCAACGGGAGAGGCCACGGCAGTGAGAGGCCCGTGTACCGCAAAAAAAAAAAAAAAAAAAAAAAAAGTAAATCCAGGGATATATGGTTTCAGCTACAACATGGCAAGAGCTTGGAAGTTGTCACTCCCACCCTTAAAATAAGAAAACTCTAACAAACTAAAAATCAGTGACTTTTATTGGACACATCAGAAAACTGTGGTTGCAGGACAGTTGGTCACTCCTAAATCTGGAGAGACAGGTGAACCGGGAGAGTCACAGTGATAGCTGCTTAACCTGGAGCAGAAGCCTCGAACTATAAAATAGCAGGAACACTTAACTGGTAATTTTAACAAACTGCTGAAGGCTGAGTGTAAACCATCATGACAGTGAAAAACTCCAGGGACTTCACTTTTAAACGGGACCTCATACATTTGTGAATTTTACCTCTGGGAAACCCACCAGGATCTTATGGTGAAAAAGGATTCTCTCTTGGGTCTGGCAGGGGGAGGAAAGGGGTAATGATTAGGAAATAAAGCCAATGTTCTCCATAACAAAAGCTTACCCTCCAGGGGAGAAAACTTTGGCAGAGGCTTGTTTTACCTGGGGGGAGGGCATTTCTCCCAATCCAGGCTTCTTTATCCTTCCTGTCTCACCTCAAGGGGTAAAAGCTATAGTATGAGAGCAACAACTTGTGAAGGTGGGAAACAGGCCCCACTAAAAGATTTAATCACAAGACTATGCGGTGCTTCCTCTGCCCACACCTCACCTCTGCACACAGGGCTCCAACAGAATAACCGTGGATTACAGCTGAAAGAGCTGCAAGACTCAGACTCTAAGAAGGATTTCCTTCCAGAAAAGATGGGATATATGTAAACATATAGCTGATTCACTTTGCTGTAGAGCAGAAACTAGCACAACATTGTAAAGCAACTATACTCCAATAAAAATTTTTTTTTAATTAAAAAATTAGGGACTTCCCTGGTGATCCAGCGGTAAAGAAACCGCCTTACAATGCAGGGGATGCAGGTTCCATCCCTGGTCAGGGAACTAGGATCCCACACAGCTAGGGAGCAAATAAGCCCATGCACCACAACTACTGAGCTTGTGCGCCTCAACTAGAGACCACGTGCTGCAAACTACAGAGCCCACGCGCCGCAACTACAGAGCCTATGTGCCCTGGAGCCTGCGCACCACACTAGAGAAGAGAAAACCCACATACCACAACGAGAGAGAAGCCCATGCACCACAATGCAGATCCTGTGCGCTGCAACAAAAGATCCCACATGCCTCAAGGAAGATCCCAAGTGCTGCAACTAAGACCTGATGCAGCCAAAATTAAATTAATTAAATAAATAATAAATCTTTTTTTTTAATTAAAAGAATTTTTTTAAAAAAAGGATTTCTTAGGGAAGCCCAAAGTCAAGAGGGGAAACAAAAATAAGTACACTAAAGGGATTTTAAGCTTCTCCTACCTACAGCTACAGCAAACAACACAGCTCAACTCTTAACCAGATTAACAAAAATCCTCATGATAAAGACCTATTTACCTTAGTTCCCATTATTCCATGAAACATCTAGCTACTAATAAAAATAACAATGTGTACCAAAAAGCAAAAAATAACATCAAAAATAAAAAAATAAAACCTGAAGAGACAAAGAAATCATCAGATTAAGACTGAGATATGACATAGACGTTGGAATTATAAAACAGAAATTAAAATACTTAAGGTTAACATGCCAAGGGCTCTAATGGAGAGTGGAATGAAATATTTAAAGCGTTGAAAAAAGAAAAAAACAAACAAACACGTAGAACTCTATATCCAGCAAAATTCTCCTCAAATGTGAGAGAGAAATAAAGACATCTCTGGCAAACAAACAAAAAACTGAGGGAATTCATTGCTACTAGACTTTCCTTGCAAGAACTGTTAAAAGAAGCTCTTTAGGCAGAAAGGAAAAAACGCAGTTCAGAAACTCATCTTACAAAGAAAGGAAGAGCTATGTATGGAAAAGTAATAAATTAAGGTAAAATTAAATCTATCATTTTTCTTACTCTTTATTGAGCTACAAGATAACTGATTATTTAAAGTAGTAATATGCAATTATAGCATATGAGTAAGTGTATAAATGGCAGAAATATTATAAGACACTGAAGGGAGATATTAGGAACACTCACGTATAAAGTACCTGCACTACCCATGAAGCAGGATAGTTTTAATTGAAGATGGATTTGGAATGGTTAAAAAAGTGTAAGGGAAACTCTACGATAACCAGTAAAAAAAAATGTTTCAAAAGTATAAGTTGGTATGCTAAGAGAGGAGATAAAATCAGGTGTCTAAGCAAAAAAAAAAAATTTTTTTTTCACAATAAGAAAGCAATTAAAAATGGGCTTCCCTGGTGGCGCAGTGGTTGAGAGTCTGCCTGCCGATGCAGGGGACGCGGGCTCGTGCCCCGGCGGAGCGGCTGGGCCCGTGAGCCATGGCCGCTGGGCCTGAGCGTCCGGAGCCTGTGCTCCGCAACGGGAGAGGCCACAACAGTGAGAGGCCCGCGTACCGCAAAAAAAAAAGATCTGTGGCAGGATTCTCAGTTGAAACAACAGAAGCTGAGTGTGTCTGGTCAAGCAAGCAAGCAAGAGAGAGAGACAGACAGAGACATAGAGAGGAAGGGAGGGAGGGAAAGAGGGAGGGGAGAAAGAGAGAGAGAGAAAGATAGAAAGAAAGAAAGGAAGTTTAATGGCTAAAGATCAGTTGAGAGGGTTGGAGAACCAGGCTTAAGACTAAACTTTGAAAACAAAATGCTCTGAGCCACGCCGCCCAAGGGTAACGAGAAAATCAACTGCCACGGGCACTCCTACTAACAAGCTGCAGGTACCACAGGTTTTTTAAATTTGTGGTAAAGAACCTGAGTACTTCACTGCTCCACTGCTCCCGGTGTTTGCCGGAATGCCGCTCCTGCACTCGGACACAGACCAGACACCCACCACCATCACTCAAGCCGGAGGTGCCTGCCCTCGTCACGCCCCACCCCCCGCACCCCAAAAAATGGATTCTGATCAGGACATCCTTTCTCAGACTGCTTACTTCCACGTTGGACTATCCTGCTGACATGCCTGGAGGAGATGAGGGCACATGTCTGGGCTCCAGCCTCCGAGGAAGATGGGAAGCAAGTTTTCTGGCTTCTTCATGACAAGGTAAGACAAACGCGGGGAACTTGTTCAGACATGCACAGTTATACTCAAAAGGTCAAGGCAGCAAGAAACCACAAAGCTCAAAGACACTTAGAACATTTCAAATTTATATCACTGCTCTTTGGTTCGAAACCTTGGGAGCTTCCCAGGTGAAATCTGAAATTCCCCCCACCCCCACCCCACAAAAAAGAGACAAACCGCTCCAGATTGGCGGGTGGCAGGTTTAATAAAGAAACTTACGAACAAGGCTTGTCTTGGGCGACGAAAATTGAGTCTCGGAATCGGCCCGCCAGAATCCTAACAGTTTATAGGGAGACCTTTTCGGTGTTCAGTCAGGTATACCGTGCAGATGGTCTCAGTAACACATTACTCTCTCAAGCTTACATCCTGGAAAATGGCTCCAGCTGTGGAAAGGGTGGGTGGAGCGTACTTTGCAAGGACACGAGTGAGAAAGAGAGAGCGCTCAGGGGTCGTCTGGCGGTCATGTCCTCTTGATGACCTCCTCCTACGCCGCCAGAAATTCTAAAACACTGAGTATTATCATTTCTTAAAAGAAAACACTCAGTGTCCATGCTCAAGGTTATACAATGTATGGGGGGAAAAAGCCATGTTTATACAAAAACTCATGAAGATTTCTTTGTAAAGAAAGACCATTCTTAGGTTATCTTTAACCGGCACAATGACTTACATATAAAGTTACAGCAGAGTGGATACATAGAAGTACAGCATCCAATAGCCAAAGTGCTAAAGGTATAAAATAATTCTTTGTCCAACTTTATAGCACCAAACTTTTCACGGTGTATAAATCTCTATGCGTTGAACCTTTTACTTGTGAAAAAATATTTTAAGAATCAATAAGCAACATTCTAAGAGTTGATGAGTACACAAGAAAACATTATATCTCTCTCATAAAAATGAGGGTGACATTCTTAGCCACACAATCCGAACTGCTATTTCTGTTTCTTAAATAGAAATATCATGGTCTCAAATATTACATGCTGCTTTGAAAGGGGCTTAATTTATAATCAGGGATTATTTTCTGGTTTGGAAGACTCCGTCTCAAATATATAAAGCATCACAGATTGGCATGAAAGATAAGGTTAATTGAGATATTTCTGTGTAAGCTGCTAACTAGTTGCAGAACTTGAAACCTAATAATAGATATTTATCTAAATATGTATTGTGATGTCCTTATATAAACAAATCTAGTAATCCTTCATATCATTGCAATATGGCATCAAATGAAACGGCATTAAATGAAAAACTGGATGAATTCCAAATCCATTGTGTTTCTTAAAAATATATTAATGTTTCATGCAATATATATTTTAATTTATTTGCCTATTCTAACAATAGTTCCATAATCCAATGATGGATTGGTTCTAACTTTATGAAGTTACCAGATGTATATGTCAAGGTCAATAAATTTTTTTTTAACAAACCAACCTGTTTTTCTCTATAACATCATTCAAATTTCAGGGCTGACAGAAATGTTAGTTTAACCAGGCTGCGTTCACAGAGCAGTCTATAACATGCCTGAAATGATAATCCTCAAAATCTCCCAAAATGAGAATTTCTGCACTAAACTAACTTGATTTGTGGGCAGTAGAAAAATAAATAATTATGTCAGTAAACTATAAAAAAATGAAAATAGTTTTTTTTGTTCTTTTTTTTAAATACTATTAGCAAAAGGACCTGTATAATGATGAGCCAAATTCTAGAAGTGAATAAAACAGTCTCCGGAAATAAATTAGGTGCATTGGGAAGCTACATTAACTCTTTCTGCACCAAGAGTACCATTTGTTGCCAGGAGACATCCATACAGGATGGCCTGGATGCACAGAAGTGCTAGGGGACACATTCTTACCATTAACCGCTGACTTTCCATTATGGTATTACTCTGGAGCAGATCTCCAATTTGCCATATTGACAGTTTTTCATGTGTTCTATTTTATCTGATTCTGTAATAAAGACTTTTGGTTATCTAAGAGTTCAGAAAGTTCAGTGAATCTATAGTGATAGGAAAGGCTTGAAAATAATACATAAGGTAAAATGCTGGAAGAATTGATTAATTTACTCAAAAAACAAGAACGTTGAAGGCAATTTTAAAACAGTCCTAAAACACCTGAGGTTTGTAATGTAGAGGTGATATTCTGCACAAAAATAGTAGTTACTTGTTCTGTATCTCCATTGCAGATAAAAAAAGGGGAAAAAATTATCTTGACAGTAACATGAGAGGTTTGGTTTAAAAATAAGGAAAAAAATTTTGACAGTGGTTTTGTAAAACTTGTTATTTTCATCTCATCACAAAATATATGTATAGTTTATGCAGAAAGGTTTTTATTTTTATTTTATTTTATTTTATTTTTTGGTTGCATTGGGTCTTCTTCGCTGTGCCCAGGCTTTCTCTAGTTGCGGCGAGAGGGCTTCCCATTGCGGTTGCTTCTATTGTTGCAGAGCACGGGCTCTAGGCACATGGGCTTCGGTAGTTGTGACACACGGGCCCAGTAGTTGTGGCACAGGAGCTCTAGAGCACAGGTACAGTAGTTGTGGCACACGGGCTTAGTTGCTCCGCGGCATGTGGGATCTTCCCGGGCCAGGGCTGGAACCTGCATTGGCAGTCATTGGCAGGTGGATTCTTAACCACTGTGCCACCAGGGAAGCCCACAGAAAGGTTTTTAAAGTGCAAAAATAAAATCAAGGAGTAAAAATCACACATAATCCTATTATCCAAAGATAACCCAGACAAAAGGAAACATTGGTATATATTTTTTCAGATATATATATGTATATACACACATTTGTGATATTTTAAACATGACTTTTTTCATGGGACGTATCTTCATATCAATAAATATTCTTCTACAACATGATTTTTAGTTTCATCATTATATCTCATAGATGTGCCATTAATAATTTAATAAGTCATATATCTCACATTTCCACTACATATCCTTTTGCTATATTTAATACTTTGATGAATAATCTTATACAGTAAACTGTGCACATATTTGATTTCTTTTTCCTTGGTGTAAATTCACAGAACATGCAAATTTGATGGGTATAAATGTTCTGTTTCATGTTGTAAAGTTACCCTTCAGAATGACTGTTTCAATTTAACTCCTAACAGCAAATGTGTGAATGTCCTTGGTCTACTTTTGTTTGTATTTCTTTCATCTTTGTTTTACTTTGTATTATTTTGATTATTGTTTTCGCTCTCTTTAATAAAATAACCACCCACTTTTCCAGTGGGTACTCTAATCCCATTCTTAGGGTTTTGAAAGTGTTCTCCACATATTTAGAGTTTACTAATTTATAGTTTATTGTTTCCTTTATTTATTAGTTGTTTTAATATGTCTCTTTTCCTCTTTGTGGTTTCTTTCTCTTTTCTTATTCCTTTAAAAAATCACCTTTCAGCCATGTTCTACTTAATATTCAGCTATATTTTCAAGTAATTTTATTCATTTTTAATATTGAATTATCATTGTGTTGAGAGGCATGAAGTAGCATTGAAACTTCATCTTTCCAAATACTTAACCAAATACATTCACTTATTGAGTAACCCATATTTGTTCTGCTGATTTTAATTGCACCCCAAGAATATCTCCAAAATATTTCCATGGACATGGGTCTATTTCTGAGCTTTGCAGTTTGTTCTACTGATTTGTCTTCTTGTCAGTACCATATTGTTTTAATAACTAAGTTTTGGAACACATTTTAATATCTAGCTGTTCATGTTAGTTCCATTCTCCTGTTGTTCTTATTTTTCCAAAGTTACTTTGATTGTATGTGTTTTATGTGAACTTTAGTTCCAAAAGTATGATTCATTTAGTATTCTTAGGGCAATTGAACTAGAAATATGCATCAACTTGGTGTTAGTTCATACTTCAACATATCTTCTTTATACCCAACATATAATAACTCTAGATTAAAAACTTGAAAGGCAACTGAAAATACATAATAAAAATAGCTGAAGCTAAGAATTTACTCCACTTTGCACCCAAGGTCAGCTCTTGTGAGTCAAAGACAACCACAACGCTCCACTTGAGAAGAGGGTCTGAAGCTAGGTTTGTAGCTTAAAGTCAGCAGCATAGGGAAGTTAAAAAAGATAAAAAGGGGATACCTTCAAAAATTTCCTGTGGGTATGTGTTATGGATCAAATTGTGTCCGCCCCCCAAATGCATACGTTGAGGTCCTAACCCCAATACCTTGAAGCAATCAAGTTAAAATGAGGTCATTAAGGTGGGGTGGGCCCTAATCTAGTATGACTGGTGTCCTGATAAAAAGGGGAAATTTTGGAGACACATGCACACAGGGAGAAAACCATGTGCAGATGAAAGCAGTGATGATCTGATGCTTCTAAAACTCAAGGCATGCCAAAGATTGCCAGGAAACCACAAAAAGCCAGAGAAGAGGCATGGAACAGATTCTTCCTTAGAGCCCTCATAGAGAACCAACACTGTCAACATCTTGGCCTCAGATTTATAGGACCCAGAATTGTGAGACAATAAACTTCTGTTGTTTAATTCACCTAATTTGTGGTACTTTGCTAAGGCAGCTCTAGAAAACTAATACACTATGACTACAGAAAACTGTGAACCTACAGAGGTTGGAAGACAAAGACATAGCCTATTGACCAGGACCTAGCCAAGGCAGCTGAGAGTTTGGTGACCACATCCATGATATACCCAGAGCCATAAAACAGATGTTATAAGATGTGACTCTGGCCTGAGTGTCAATGGGAAGAGGGAGCAGGAGAAGCACATACAAAACTAAAAACCAACTAGATAGCTATGAAGACAGAAAGGAGAGAAGAAAATGAACACTCAAGATTACTCCACAAGTGAAAACTTCAAAACATAAACAGGCAAAAGCTAATAAAGATAGATAACAGAATTTAAAAATCAGATCATGAAATCAACTCAACTGAAAAGAACGATTTTAAAATAAGTATGTACATAAAGCTCAACAAGATAAAAATAAAGCTAAAATCCTTGAAAAATCAGCTTGTGATAAACAAAACTGGGTATAAAAATTTAGAAATCTTAAATATGAATAATAACTTTTGAATTAAAGAGCTACATAAGAGATAAACTCAAAGCTAGACCTGATTGAAGAGAAAAGAAAAAAAGTAATAATAGTTACCCAAAAATCTATTCACAGATAAGGAGGTAATAAATATGAAAAGTGCAATTAGGGTATATGGTTAGATGATTGAAAGACTGCAAAGTATATTCAATCAGTTTCAGAAGAAAAGAAGAGAGAATGACAGAGAAGCTATGCCTGTCAAGAGCAGAATTGAGAGTTTTCCAGAATGTTTTAAAAAAACAGCATCTCAGCTCAAACGTTTGCTACAGGAACTGAATGGCATATAAACATAAATTCAGACATAGGCACAAACTTGTAAAACTTCAAATCATCAAAGATTTTTGTTAAAAATTCTTGAAATTTACCATAGGAAAAACAATTACCTACAAAGGATCACAAATTAGCCTGAAGCTGACTTCTTAACAGCAATAATAAAAACTAAAAAAAAAATAGAACAATATCTTCAAAGTACTAAGAGAAAAGAACACAGTGTTACACTCATCTAAATAGTCATTTTAGAGCAAAAGGCAAAATAAAGGCATTTCAAATGCACAAACACTAAGTAAGAGAGTTTACAGCTCACACATCCTCATTCAAATTTTTTTTTAATTTTTGAATTTTATTTTATTTATTTTTTTATACAGCAGATTCTTATTAGTCATCAATTTTATACACATCAGTGTATACATGTCAGTCCCAATCACCCAATTCATCACACCGCCATCCCCAAACCCCGCAGCTTTCCCTCTTTGGTGTCCATACGTTTGTTCTCTATATCTGTGGCTCAACTTCTGCCCGGCAAACTGGTTCATCTGTACCAGTTTTCTAGGTTCCACATACATGTGTTAATATATGATATTTATTTTTCCCTTTCCGACTTACTTCACTCTGTATGACAGTCTCTAGATCCATCCACGTCTCAAAAAATGGCCCAATTTCGTTCCTTTTTATGGCTGAGTAATATTCCATTGCATATAGGTACCACATCTTCTTTGTCCATTCGTCCATTGATGGGCATTTAGGTTGCTTCCGTGACCTGGCTATTGTAAATAGTGCTGCAATGAACATTGGGGTGCATGTGTCTTCTTGAATTATGGATTTCTGTGGGTATATGCCCAGTAGTGGGATTGCTGAGTCATATGGTAATTCTATTTTTAATTTTTTAAGGAACCTCCATACTGTTCTCCATAGTGGCTGTATCAGTTTACATTCCCACCAACAGTGCAAGAGGGTTCCCTTTCCTCCACACCCTCTCCAGCATTTGTTGTTTGTAGATTTTCTGATGATGCCCATACTAGCCGGATGTGAGGTGATACCTCACTGTACTTTTGATTTGCGTTTCTCTAATAATTAGTGATGTTGAGCAGCTTTTCACGTGCTTCTTGGCCATCTATATGTCTTCTTTGGAGAAATGTCTATTTATGTCTTCTGCCCATTTTGGATTGGGGTGTTTGATTTTTTAATATTGAGCTGCATGAGCTGTTTGTATATGTTGGAGATTAATCCTTTGTCCGTTGATTCGTTTGCAAATATTTTCTCCCATTCTGAGAGTTGCCTTTTTGTCTTGTTTATGATTTCTTTTGCTGTGCAAAAGCTTTTAAGTTTCATTAGGTCCCATTTGTTTATTTTTGTTTTTATCTCCATTACTCTAGGAGGTGGATCAAAAAAGATCTTGCTGTGATTTATGTCAAAGAGTGTTCTTCCTATGTTTTCCTCTAAGAGTTTTATTGCGTCTGGTCTTACATTTAGGTCTCTAATCCATTTTGAGTTTATTTTTGTGAATGGTGTTAGGGAGTGTTCTAATTTCATTGTTTTACATGTAGCGGTCCAGTTTCCCCAGCACCACTTATTGAAGAGACTGTTGTTTCTCCATGGTATATCCTTGCCTCCTTTGTCATAGATTAGTTGACCATACGTGTGTGGGTTTATCTCTGTGCTTTCTATCTTGTGCCATTGATCTATGTTTATGTTTTTGTGCCAGTACCATATTGTCTTGATTACTGTAGCTTTATAGTATAGTCTGAAGTCAGGGAGTCTGATTCCTCCAGCTCTGTTTTTTCCCCTCAAAACTGCTTTGGCTATTCGGGGCCTTTTGTGTCTCCATACAAATTTTAAGATTTTTTGTTCTAGCTCCATGAAAAATGCCATTGGTAATTTGAGAGGGATTACATTGAATCTGTAGATTGCTTTGGGTAGTATAGTCATTTTCACAGTGTTGATTCTTCCAAATCCAGGAACATGGTATATCTCTCCATCTGTTGATATCATCTTTAATTTCTTTCATCGGTGTCTAATAGTTTTCTGCATACACGTCTTTTGTCTCCCTAGGGAGGTTTATTCCTAGGTATTTTATTCTTTCTGTTGCAGTGGTAAATGGGAGTGTTTCCTTAATTTCTCTTTCAGATTTTTCATCATTAGTGTATAGGAATGCAACAGATTTCTGTGCATTAATTTTGTATCCTGCAACTTTACAAAATTCATTGATTAGCTCTAGTAGTTTTCTGGTGGCATCCTTAGGATTCTCTATGTATAGTATCATGTCATCTGCCAACAGTGACAGTTTTACTTCTTCTTTTCCAATTTGTATTCCTTTTATTTCTTTTTCTTCTCTGATTGCTGTGGTTAGGACTTCCAAAACTATGTTGAATAATAGTGGTGAGAGTGGACATCATTGTCTTTTTCCAGATCTTAGAGGAAATGCTTTCAGTTTTTCACCATTGAGGATGATGTTTGCTGTGGGTTTGTCGTATATGGCCTTTAGGTTCCTTCTATGCCCACTTTCTGGAGAGTTTTTATCATATGTGGGTGTTGAATTTTGTCAGAAGCTTTTTCTGAATCTATGAGATGATCATATGGTTTTTAATCTTCAATTTCTTAATATGGTGTATCACATTGATTGATTTGCATACAGTGAAGAATCCTTTTATCTCTGGGATAAATCCCACTTGATCATGGTGTATGATCCTTTTAATGTGTTTTTGGATTCTGTCTGCTAGTATGTTGTTGAGGATTTTTGCATCTAAATTCATCAGTGATATTTGTCTGTAATTTTCTTTGTTTGTAGTATCTTTGTCTGGTTTTGGTATCAGGGTAATGGTGGCCTCTTAGAATGAGTTTGGGAGTGTTCCTTCCTCCACAGTTTTTTGGAAGAGTTTGAGAAGGATGGGTGTTAACTCTTCTCTAAATGTTTGATAGAATTCATCTGTGAAGCCATCTGGTCCTGGACTTTTGCTTGTTGGAAGATTTTTAATCACAGTTTCAATTTCATTACTTGTGATTGGTCTGTTCATATTTTCTATTTATTCCTGGTTCATTCTTGGAAGGCTATACCTTTCTAAGAGTTTGTCCATTTCTTCCAGGTTGTCCATTTTATTGGCATAGAGTTGCTTGTAGTAGTCTCTTAGGATGCTTTGTATTTCTGCAGTGTCTGTTGTAACTTCTCCTTTTTTATTTCTAATTTTATTGATTTGAGTCCTCCCTCTTTTTCTTGATGAGTCTGGCTAATGGTTTATCAATTTTGTCTATCTTCTCAAAGAACCAGCTTTTACTTTTATTGATCTTTGCTATTGTTTTCTTTGTTTGTATTTCATTTATTTCTGCTCTGATCTTTATGATTTCTTTCCTTCTGCTAACTTTGGGTTTTGTTTGTTCTTCTTTCTCTAA